>NC_133618.1:440342721-440642721 GCF_048593235.1 Sminthopsis crassicaudata | reverse complement strand
ATTATCCAACATATAAGTGATAAAATTATAGGAAGAAAGTTTCAAAGGAAGAATTGCAAATTACCAACAATCATATGAAATATTGCTTTAATTAACTACTAACAATAGCAGTACATAATGCTTATAAAATTGGCAAAGATAATAAAAGATGAGAATAGTCAATAGAACTCTGGGAAGATAAGCACATAAATACATTGTTGATAGCGATATGAATTTTTCTAACCATTCTAGAAAACATTTGGAATTATGTGAGAAAAATCACAAAATTCTTCATATCCTTTGACTCACCCTACTAAACATAAATTCCAAAAAAAAATTAAAGGTAGAAATAAAAGACCTCATATGAACCAAAATATTCATAGCAGTACTTTTTGTAATAGCCAAAAAGGGGAATACAATGGGTGCTCATCAACGGGGGAATGGTTCAACAAATTGGTATGTGAATATAATGAAATAATATTGTGCCATAACAGATGACAAATATCTTGAGAACTTTAGTAAGGTTTCTGTGAGCTTATGCCAAGAGAAGGAAGCAGAAATAGGATATACATACATATATATGTATGTATCTATAAATGTATACACACATAAATATGAACATACATACATATATGTATATATAAACATACACACATCTATACATACAGATACGCTCTTACTCTTTCTCTCCCTCCTCTTCTCTATGTATTTATAATTACTATGGTAATGTAAATTCAAAGAACACTAAAAGGAAGCTAACTTCTGAGTAATTGTAAAGACTGATTTTAGTCCTGAGAACAGATCATGAGACATACCTTTTACCTCTAAGTAAAGAGATAAAAGATGGCAAAGACGGAATGTTGCACAAAACTAGCACCTGCATTGTTTTCATTTATTTTGCTTATTTTTTTATTTTTATACATAAAAAGAAGTTTCAATAATAAAGAGAAACAAAGAAATGACTAGGGTGGATGGGGAGAGTAACAAGCAGAAACTACTATGATGAACAAGACAAAAAGTATCAATAACATTTTAAAAAGTCTAGGCAAGTATTATTATCCCGGTTTTATAGATAAGGAAATTAAATTCCAGGGAGTCTATGATTAGACCATACATATGACCATAAAATGTCAAAGCTGGAAGGGTTATCCTGTCCAGTGCCATGATTTCAGAGAAGAATCTGTGAAAGTAGAAAATGATGTCACATAGTGAGAGAAGTATAATTGGGACAGATAGGCAAATTCAATACACAAGTTCAATTCTGGTAGTTTCTGAGTGCCTATAAGTGCAAAGCACCACAGTGATTTCACCATATGAATGGTCCACTTCACTCTCTTCGATGTGTTCCCTTTATTGCCAGGCCTAGCAATATTTTCTATCCTAAGCATGGGTCTTCTCATCAGCCCTCTTAACTTTTATCTCCACCAGGTTTGATCTCTGAGTGATGGAAGCTGTTCATGTCTGTTTGGCCCCTCAGGCTCTCATTCCTTGAGGGACTTAGTTGGTACCTGTCACCTCTCTGGTCCCTCTGAAGGCCAGGCAGCCAGAGTTTTGTCTCATTGCCCAAGATCTGTTTAATCAATCACCAGTCTGCCTGTAAGTCTCATATTCATGGACTTCTGAAAGCCCTTTTTTGGGGGGGAGGAGTTTCCATCAGGATGTCCATCCCTTGAAGTCCCTAGTTGATCAGGAGACATAGTAGGGACCATATCTCCTGCCATCTTCAGACAGACAGATAGACAGGACAGGAGACAGAAGACTATAGGGTCAGAGACTCTTCAATTCTTGGATGTGGTTGTTAGCCCTGACCCTGGTCCCGGGGAGAAGCTAGCATCTCAACATCCAGCTCCAGGATCTCAGCATCCTCAGATCAGCCTTGAATCTGACTTGAATCAGTCACCAGCTGATTCTTTTGCCCCTCCCAAAGCCCAGGCTCCATCCCCCAGCTCCAGTGGCCACCCTGAAACCCAGTGCTGGATTACAGGAAGTAGAGGATTGGCCTTCATTCCGCACCGAGCCAAGTAGATAAGG
Organism: Sminthopsis crassicaudata; assembly: GCF_048593235.1. Lineage (NCBI taxonomy): Eukaryota > Metazoa > Chordata > Mammalia > Dasyuromorphia > Dasyuridae > Sminthopsis > Sminthopsis crassicaudata. Next base: position 440,640,711 of record NC_133618.1, on the reverse strand, counting down.
AAAGGCTTCCCTTTAAGGAATGAAGTTTTAGCTGGCCTTGCGGAGCACGGTATAAATCTGATCCTAGTGGCCCAAAGGCTACTTCCTGCTAATGCTTGAAACTTCTAGGAAGCTTCCTAATGTACAGGTCTGACCTGTTACTTCTTTGTTTAGTGGCTCCAGATTGCCCAGAGAGCAAAATAGAAATTCCTTAGTATGGTGATAAATACTCACCGTGATTTGCTGCAGTTTGCCAGCCTACTTTTCCTTTTCATGGCTTCTTTTCAAATATTCTATGGTTAGACAAATTAGAACTCATTGTCACCCCTTTTCTTCCTGACTTTTCCTATCACTCATAGTGTTCCCTAGGTGCCTGTATTATTCTCCCTCTTTATCTTAGCCTATTGAAATGCTTCTTTCTGCCATTGATTAGGGAATGGCTAGAAAATTGTGAAAGGCAAGTTTCTTGAAATGTTATTGTGACTGAAATAATGAATATGTAGAACACAAAGAAGTATAGAAAGTCTTGTGTGAATTGATACAAAGTAAGATAAGAAGAACCAGAAAAACAATAAGCACAGTGATTAAAACAGTAGAAGAAAAATTGCAACCAAATGTTATGTACTTATTTTTAATCATATTTTATTTTTTCCAATTAATCAAAATTCATCTTCTTTTCTTCTAATTTTCCCCATCCCAAAAGAAAAAGAAAAAAAAAATCTTTGTAACTAGTATGCATATGCAAATAAAACAAATCCAGCATTGGTCATATGTGTGTATATGTACATATATAGGCATACACTGAAATAAATGCATACATATGTGTATACATGTACAACTATATATGTATGTGTATCAATATATTATTGTTATATAAATTGTTCTTCTGGTATTGCTTACTTCATTCTGCAACTGTCCCCTTCACCAATTTTTTTTCAGCACAGGCCTATTCTATCATATTCATATACCATAATTTTTCAAATCATCCCTTAATTGATGGGCACCACAAAAATTCCTGCTATAAATATTTTTGCACATTTGGGTTCCTTTCTTCCTTTTTTTGATCTCTTTAGGATATAAATCTTGTAGTGGTATCACTGAGTCAAAGGGGATGCTGACAGTTTAAGAACTTTGGAAGCATAGTTCAAAATTGTTTCCCAGAATGTTTGGACTAGTTCACAATTCCATTAATTATGCATTAGTGAACCTGCTTCCCCAAATCTCCTCCAGCATGTCATTTTCTATTTTTGTCATCCCTGCCAATCTGATGGACATGAGGTAGAAACTCAGGGCTGTTTTAATTTTCATTTCTTTAATTATTATTAATTCAGAGTAAGTTTTCAAATGATGTTTGATAACTTGAATTTCTTGCTTTGAAGACTATTTGTTATATTCTATGACCACTAATCAGTTGGAGAATTGCTCTTATTCTTATACATTTGAATCAATTTCCCGCATTGTTTAGCAATGATACTTTTATCAGAGAAACTTGAAACAAACATTTCCCCACATTCATCCCCACATCCTCTTCTTATTTTATCTGCCTTGGTTTCATTTGTGCAAAATCTTTTTAATTTTATATAATTAAAATTGTCCATTCTTGTTTAATGTACTCCTTCCCTATCCATAAATCTGATGGATAATTTCTTTCTGTTTATGATGTCATTTTTTATGGCTAAATTATGTACTCATTTGGAGCTTATCTTGGTATAGAGGGTGAGATGTTGATTTATTGATTGTTGATCTATTCCTAGTTTCTGCCCATCTACTTTCCACTTTTCTTAAGTTTTGTTTTGTTTTTTTAAATCAAACAGTGAGTTCTTGCCCAAATAGCTTTTGGTTTATCCAACATTAGGCTACTATGTTTATTTACTTTTGTATGTTGTGTACCTAAACTCTTCCACTGATCAACCTTTCTATTTTCTCACCTACTACCAAATTGTTTTGATGATTACTGCTTTGTAGTATAGTTTACGACCTGGTATTACTATGCCTCCTTTCCCCCCACTTTTTTTCCCACTATTTCCCAAGATTTTTGACCTTTTCTTCCTTCAAATGCATTTTGATATTTTTTCCTAGCTCTATAAGTAATGCATTAGTAGTTTAGTTGGTATGACATTGAAAAAGTGAATTAATTTAAGTGGAAGGCCATGTACTTATGATAATCAAGCCTATCCCCCCAAAAGAAAGGGGGAAATATGCTTCTCTCCCTTCTTTTCAGGGAATGGGAAATTACCATGGGTATGAAACACTATATATATCATGAGACTTCGTTTATGTATTGGTTAAATTTGATGGACTTCCCCTCTCTTTCCTTTCTTTCTTTTTAAATCTTTATTCCAAGGGATGGCTTTTCAGAGAAGGGAGGAAGAAGAACATAGTTGGAAAAGAAAATGTCAATAAACTATATCAAAAACACTTCGATTCAGAGGCTATTTCCTCCAGGAAACCTCCTCTTAACTTGTCTCTTTATCCTGATCGTTATTCCCCACTCCAAAGTGATATCTACATTTTGCAGAATTCTCTCTTCTATCTAACATCCTTGCTTTGCCTCCTCTGCTAAACTAGGAACTTCCTGAAGCCTTGGCCTAGATCTTATTCTATTTTACATTTCTCTCACTATCTTGTCTAATAGATACTTAATAAATATCTTAATGGTTAACAAATACTAATTGATGTGATGCTTCTCAATCAACTCCATTTGCTCCTTTCTTATATTCTGATCTAAGATCACCATTCTCGTAAAGACTTCTACACACTTAGGAAACTCGACAATGGCTTGAGATCCTGTTTTTATTGAAATATTTTGTGATATCTGGAATGAGAAAGGTCTGCAGGGGGGCAAGGAATAGAGAGCAAAACAAGTTTCACTGAAGCCCTCTGGCACTTGGCTTTTGCTGTACTTCCTTTCACTTTCCAACCTCTCCTCTCCTCTGCTCCCAAGTCATTAGAATGGGTCTGTTTTTATGTAATTTCGAGGAAACCCACTCTCCCCCACCTCACCCCCCCCCACACACACACTGTGTGAGGAGAACTAGAGATTATGTATTATAGAGTGCTGGCTGCGACAGCTAGATGGCAAAGTGGATAGAGCACAGGCCCTGGAGAACCTGAGTTCAAATTCGACCTTAGAGATTTAACACTTAATAGCCATGTGATCCTGAGCACTTAATTGCCTCTCAAAAAAAAAAAAAAAAAGCACTGGCTCTCAAGTCGAATAATTTGGGTTTGAATCTCCCCTCTGATGTTTGCTACCTGTGTGGTGTTGGGTGGATCATTTATCTTCCTTGTGCCTCAGTTTCCTCATCTATAAAATGACTGTGCCTCAGAGTTCACTTGCAGCTATAGTCCTATGAATCTATGTCAAATGAAGATCAGTTGAAAGAAATGATACTTAGCCTAGAAAAGAGAAGGCCCACAAGGCACATAACTGGTCTCATGAATATCTGAAGAGTTGTCACATGGAAGGAGAGCTGTGCTTTGTTCCTCTTGGTCCTAGGCAGCTCTAGGAGATGTGGTGTGGAAAGGAACAATTAAGGAGAGGTGTATTTCTGCTCAATAAGAGGAGTCTCCTAGTAATCGAATTTAGGAAAAACAAGATTTATGAGCTACTTCAGGAGACAAAGAGTTCTAAAGATCTTCAAAATTTCTTGTCATAGAAATAGTAGAGAAGATTCCTATATATGGATAGTCTAGACAAAGTAACCTCTGAGGTCCCTTTCAGCTCTGAGGTTCCGCAATTCCAAGATCCAAGGGACCTAGCAGGGAGCACAGTGCCCAGTTCATTGTAATTAGCAGGCACTTAATTAACTTTTGTTGAGTTGAGTATAGTTAATGGGAAACCTTTCCAAAGCTCCACTGATAGAAAATGAATTACTTGACCCCTTTTACTTCCCTTCTCCCCATCTATTGTAATAACTAAAATCATTAGGAAGTTTTTCCTTATATGTAGCCTAATTCTGCCTCTTTCTCTCCACCACTTCTAATTCTGCCCTCTGGAATAAAATTGAATAATTTCATGTATACACATGCACTTATATACACATGCAGACAAGTATATATCAAGCAAATGCAGAAAATCACACAAAGGCTATACCAGTACATCTAATTCCCACCAAGGTGTCTTATTATCCTGCTTTTGGAAGGATACTCAGCCACTAGCTCCAATAGCGTCAGGATGCCTTAGGTGGGTGCCATGGTAAGGAAAGATTTTATTGCCAACGGGGTCCACGATGCTCAGAAGGATTTTCCCCAGAAGCTGACTGCCCAAGTTAGGTCTGAAACTTGGCCTCAGCTGGGCTCTCAACTCACTGGGAAATCACTGTTTTGCCCTTGGAGGCCTCATTATAGTGGCATCTCCTGGCATCTGTTTGGGCTTAATTACAGGTTAATTAGGAAACACGGGACTGTGACTTTCTTCCTTTCTTCCAGCAATTTGGAATAAATTAACTGTGCCTTCTAGGGTTTGTGTTCTGGAAAACAGAGATAGAGGCGCAGAGGAAGAGACTTACAAAAAGTTAAGACAAAAATAGACAAACAGAGATCCATAGAAAGTAGACAAAGGAATACAGAGAGAATTAGTGAGATAAAAAGAGAGGTGACCTTTGAACGAAATCCGGAAGGATATCGCCAAGCAGAATTTTGAAAGTCGGGATCGGAGGGGAGGAAGGGTACAAAGCTACGGAGGCAGGAAAGCTTTCTACATGTGCAGGAAATGGTGAGTTTTCCAAATTTGCTTGGCCCGCTGGGAGATTATGGCTGAGTGAGCAAGTGGATTTAGATGTAGGAGGACCTTGAATGCCAAGCTAAGTAATTAAGCCTTTCTGCTGGCAGGCTGTGAGAAACCACGGCAGGTTCTTGAACTCGAGAGTGGTGTTCTCAGAGCTGTGGATGAGGAAGGTAAGTCCGAGTGCCCGTAGAGACTAGAGGGATATTTGTCAGAGCGGTTGTGTTTTCCATTAACCAAACCGCTGCCCTCCCTTCTGGCTTTCCCTTTCCCCCACCCCCACCCCCACCCCATAGACGCAGGCAATCTGGAAGCTGCCGAAAATCAATACTTGATACTGAAGAGAGCCTGGCCCTGAGGCTCCGAGGCCTCGGCTGTGAGCTCTCCTCAGTGCTCCTGGCTGGGGTTGCTCGCTGCCCTGCTGACCAGCTTGCATCACCAATGGTCCGTCCCCAGCCTGGCTTTCCATGGAGCCTCCTCTCTGGGATGAATGAAAGAGCTCATGAATATTCAGACTTGGCAGGGCAGATCCCTTTCAGCGAAATCCCATCCCGGGGCTGGCTGGGAGGGAGGGAGAGACGCACTAAAAAGAATGCACGGAGGAACGCGATGTGCAGCGCTGGAAACGGGGGCTCCGCCAGAAGCTGACACCGCACACACGCACAGCCCCAAATAAAGTTCCTTTCTCTGGGGAAATAATGAGGGGACGTGGATCCCACCCGAGGGTTCCTATAGCAACGGCACCGCGGTGTCGGAGGAGGAGAGGCCTGGGAGAGATAAGAGCTGCGTAGGGTCTAAGAATAGAGGCAGAGGACAGGGATGAGCAGGGCGGGGCTGGCTCTGTTTAATGAGACCCGTCAAACTTGAAGCCCAAAGGGACCAAGAGGAGCAGGAGGCGGAGCTTGTGGAAAGAGGAGCCCCGGGCTGAGCTGTTGCTGGGGCGGAGTTTGCCATCCCTATTCCGCGTCACTACCCAGCTCTCTCTCCAAGTGCACCCATTCCCCACCCTGGCTGTGGCACTCCGCTCTCCCCCCCCCACCTGCGCCCCCAGCGGCCGCCCACCAGGGCCCTCGAGAACCTTTCCGAGATCCCGGAATGATCAAGCTCGGAGGCTTTTTGGAATCTCCTTCATTTTAGGGGAAACAGATCCAGAGAGGATAGGACTGACTGCTGGGAATAGAACCCAAGATTCATGTCTCTCAGACCAGGGCTCTGAACTCTGGACCAGCACCATCCTTTCCTCTCTCTCCACCGCCTTCTACTTTTTTCTGTTGTCGAGTGTTAAATCAAGGGGAGTGTGTGAGAGCACAGAGACTGTTTCTATCCCATTTGTCCCTATTTCGGCCTCTCTGGAACATTGATGGGAAAGGATGGGGAGTGTGACTTGTCCCTTCAGGACTTGTGAAAACAAATCCTGCCGACTGAAAGTCCTGCTGACTGAGGGGGGAAGTTTCAAATCTCCTTTCTGATGTTCACTAACACTGGAAAAGACCGTTTCTCTCTCTAGGCCAAAAGTTTCCTTATCTATGAAATGAGAAGATTGGCCTGGCTGAGTGCTGAAGTCCTTTCCAGCACTAAATTTGTGATCTTATGATTCTGTAGCCCACAATGCTTTGTTTCCAGGACAACTGTCTTTATTTACTAGGTTCTGACTGAGGGACAAGCCTTTTCTTTCCCTCTCCAGGCCTTTAGTCTATCCATCCATCCAACTGGCTGGCCTGCTCTGAGAGTAAAGTGAATCTAGAGTCCTTGCTCTCCTTTCTCCATGGTTCCCTAGCCTGGACTCTGACTGAGAGTTAAGAGGCCTCCCAGAAGGCTATTTGAAAATGCAAGAAAAAAGCAATTCAGTGGTCCTCCTCTGGGTCTCTTAGTGAAGAATATCCTATTTCCTTATTGCTCCCTTTCCATCATCTTTATCCTTAGCTTATAATAGAAAAAAAAAATGCTGTTCTACTTCATTCTCACTGCCCACCTAAAACCTACTTAAATACTTGCTGAATGAATGCCACCCACCATTCGCTGGGACCATGGTCCTTAACCAATTACTACATTCATTTAGCATGCTTATGTTAGGCAGAACTCTGTGTTGGGCTCAGAGAAAAAAATATTTAGGCAACATTAAACACCCTGCCATTGTAGACCTTCCAGGTTACTGGGGGATAAGATACAAAAAATAATGAAAACATTTAATATTAGATAACAAATGTATTAAGGAGCTATAAGGCTCACAGACTCTCAGTGTTAGAAGGGATGTTGGAGACTATTCAGACCAGGCATTTATTTTTTTGGAGATAGGAAAGAATTCAAACTCAGAGATGAGATGTAACTTGTCTAAGATGGCATAGGTTATCAATGCCAGACCCAGGAACAGAGCCCAAGTCTTGGGATCCAATGTTCCTCCTTCATTTTCTCTCGCTAGTTTAATAAAACTGCTCATCTTCAATATTGTCTCCTAATTACAATGTATACTTCTGTCGCCATCACCCTTTCTTTCTAATGAACAGACCATTAGCATACAGAACTGGCCCTGCAGCTACTTTCCAAGCTGCCTCAGCCTTTTAGTGAAGAGACTTGGATTTGGTTGTTACTGTTGCTTCAATTTTTAGACTCATTTTTAACTGTTTGTAGGAAATACTCTTCTCATAAATACTTACTTTGTTATTGTTATGACCTTTTCCGATCACTGAAATAAAGATGGGACTAATCACCTCACTGTGTCTCCTCCGACTGCAGAGAGGAATCCGGTAAGGGCCAAGTAATACATAGCCTCCAGGATCAGATCTGTATACAGTGGCGCAATGTTGATAGGTAAGGAAAGCCATGAAGAGCAGAGAAGATGTGTCTTATGTGTCAGAACCTTGGTCCACCACGGAGACTGAAAAGCAGAAGCCCACAGCTGCCCCGGTGCCCAATAAAAAGACCATTGTGTATGTTCTCCCTTCTGGACTCTGAGGCAAATGCAGAGTATCACAGAGGTTAAGGCAGCACATTCATTCACTTATTCATTCATTCAACTAGCATTCGTTATCAATACACAAACATGGAGTAAGTACCTACTATGTTCCAGATATTGTGCTAGGTGCTAGGAACACAAAGACAAAATGAGGAAGCCTTTGTCCCTTCCCCTTTCTTTCTTTGGAGCGAAACGACGTAATCAGATCAATACAGTTTCCTTCAAGCGGTCCCCAAAGCTGCCCTTCCCATCCCCTCCCGCTAGACCCCTCCCCCTCCGGGATTCTGGGGCCAGCAGCTGGAGAGACTGGGGACCTCGAGCTCCGGGTGCTTCTAGGGCTGCCAGCAGCCGCCTTTACAGCCAGTGCTCTGGGAATTAAATTTGCATAATGCGAATTTATGTAAAGCAAGAGCTGTCTGCAAATATGAAATGTATACAAACACATAAAAAGTAATTTAGGGAGGCATTAGCTAATGAGGCAATCAGGATGGGCTTCATGTAAGAGGGAGTACTCAAAATGAGATTTGGAGAAAAGAGGGATTGAAGAGAGAGTGCCCTCTAAGCATAGGAGACTGCCTGTAAAAAGGTAAGGAGGCAGGAGGTGAGTTGTTCCATATAGGATGAATCAAATGGACCAATTTGACTTGAACCCAGAGTACATGAAGGAATAACGTGCAGGAAATTTGGAAAAGTAAGCCAAGGCATTATTAAGGACTTTAAAATTTAAAGGAGTTTGTAGTTTATCCTAGAAAAACAAACAAAACAAAGAAAAAACCCACCACTAACGTTTCTTAAGCAGACAAGTTACTTGTGCTATTTGGGAATGGCATAATTATGTACATCTGTCATGCAACCAGATAATAGGCAAAAAAATTGAAGGATGATAGATGGGCTATCTCATTTACCAGCTGGATACTATAGGTCCACGAATAGCCAACCAAAAACCTCAAAACTTGGTGGGATAAACCAATTGCTCAGATAAAAGAGAATGCCTTATAGTGGGTTCTGGTATCCAGCAGATCTGAACTTGTGTTAATGTAGAGATAAAATGTGTGCATTGAATGATTGAATGAATGAACAGTGTCTCCAATTCAGATGAATGCCAATTGGTAAGTCATCACAAGAGGGTCTTTACCCAGAGAAATCTTAAAACATACAACATGCTTCCACAGCTAATTGTCCTCTACAAAAATGTAACTTTGTACCTTAAAATTATATAGATGTGTAAACTCACATTGAGTAAACAAAGCATTGAGACAATGCTTCCGTCTGAAGCTACTTAACAGGTGTGGGACAAAAATCTTGTTTCTTTTTGCTGCTTATTGGTCTCTTCTCCTTGGCTACCTACAAATACCCCTATGACTCCCCCATTCCTCTTCTTAGATCTTAGCTTCCTGGCTACTCTCTATCTCTGCTTCCTTTCTTAGACAAACTTCTGGAAAAAGCCATTTCTCTTTGGTACTTTCTCTTCCTCTACTCTCTCCATTGTATAGTCTTTGCAATGAGATTTCTGACCTTTTGGAGAAATTACCATGGATATTTTCATTGCCAATCCAATGGCCTCTTCTTAAACCTTATTCTTCTTGACCTCTCTGAAGTCTTAGACACTGTTGACCACCTACTCTCGAATACTCTCTCCTCTGGGTTTTTGTGACATTGCTCATTCCTGGTTCTCCTGCTTCCTTCTCTATGTCCTTCACTCATTCATCATTCATATTAAACTCACCAAGTGAACTCTAAAGTTCTGTCCTGGTCCTTCTTCTCTTTTCTCCATTGTGAATCAATCAATTAAATTTTATTAAGTATCTACCAGACACTGTGCTAAGCTTTCTCTCACATATTAACCTCAGCAGATTCCATAGATTCAATGATCATCTCTATGCAAATGATTCCCAGTCTATATGTCCACACTTATATTCTCATTTGAGCTTCTTATCAGTACTTATTGGACATTTTGATAGTATTTTTTTCAATGACATGTAAAGACAACTTTTAATATTCATTTTTATAAGATTTTGAGTTCCAAAATTTTCTCCCTTCTCCTCCCTCATCCTTAAGACATTAAGCAATTTGATATATATATTTAATGATATAAAACATATTTCCATATCAATCATCTTATAAAATAAGTAACCAACAAAAGGAAAAACACCAAAGGGATCATGTCCCCTTCTCCCTATTCAATAAACTCCCTATTATCTTCAAGATTACTTACAAACGATTCAATGGATAGAGTGCCAGGCCTTGAGTCAGAAAGATTCATCTTCTTTAGTTCAGATCTAATTTCAGATACTAGTTATATGATCCTGGACAAGTCATTTACCCCTATTTGCCTCAGTTTCCTCATCTGCAAAATGAACTGGATGGAAATGGCAAAGGACTCCTGTATCTTCCCACCCGGGATCATAAAGAGTGGGACATGATTGAAATGACTAAAGAACAACAAATTTTAAATCCCTGCTTTTGGTATTAAAGTTCCTCACAGTTTGGACCAGTTTCTCTTCTAGTCTCCTTATATCCCACTCCCCTTCTATCTCATGCACTCAGTGATCCTGGACTATTGACCTGCTTGTATTCAATATCTCTGGACCTTCTGCCTTTGCTCTGGCTAGCTCCTGTTTTAGAATTCTCTTATTTCTGCGTTTCTACCTTTTGGAATCCTTGCTTTCCTTCAAGATGTCGCTTACTTGACACCTTCTATATGAAGTTTTTCCCTATCCCTCCCCAGCTACTTGTGTATCTCTCCTCCCTTCCTTCCTCCAGCCCTTCCTCTCTCTGTTTTTCTCTGTCTTTCTTTCTTCTGTGCTTCCATTCCATCCCCACAAACTCTTTGAGGGAAGGGATTGTTTTACTTTTGTTATTGCATTTCTAGCACTTAGAACTGTGCTTTGCACATAGTAAGTGCTTAATATATGCTTGCTGTTTAAATGATTCTTTTACAAGTAGAGGAAACAAATGTGATATAGTAAAAATAGAATTGGACTTAAGTTAGAAGGCTTGACTGAATCTTGGCTCCAGCTATCACTGCCTTATTGTTGTGACTGTATGTTGCTTCCCCTAAGCCTCAGTTCCTTCTTCTGTAAAATGGGCATAATAATCCCACCATGTATTCCTCATTAGGCCATTGTGAAGTGCATACATGGTGATAGATGGGGCATTGTATTGATCACCATAAAACACCGTGGCACAGGCATCATAGACTTTTTCCTAAAGTGCAGGTCTGATAATGTGACCCTCCTACTCAATCAATACTAGGGACTCCCTATCATCTCCAATATCAAATACAAAATCCTCAAAGCCCTTTATAACCTAACTTCTCTCCAGCCTGTCCCATTCCCCCCAGATTTTCCTTACTACCTTACCATCTTACTCCTTACCACACATGCTTCTATCTAGTGCCCCTTGCGTCCTGATTGGTTGTTCCACAAACAAGACACTAGATCTCTCAGCTCTACATGCTTTCTCTAGCTGTCCCCCCAGCCAAGAATTCTCTCCTTCCTCATCTCTACCTTCTGGCTTTCCTGGCTTCCTTCTAACCATCTTCTATAGGAAACCCTTCCCAACCCCATTTAATTCCAGTGCCTCTCTTGTTAATTATTTTCTACTTATAGTTTGTTGGGGTTTTTGTTTTTGGCTTGTTGTCTCCATTAGACTGTGAGCCCTCTTTTGGTATTCCCATTCTTTAGCACAATGCCTGGCACATAGTATATTTATAATAAATATTTATTGACTGTCAGGACTCTTCCTTAAAGAGACCACATAGCCCCTTTGCTTTCATTTATGTAACCACTCCATATATCAATGATTGATATCACCTGACTGCCTAACTCTGGCCTTTGGATCCCCAAGGGTAGAATCTCTCTTCTCTGTTCAGACACTGTTCCTTTCTTATTAAATAACTAATTCCTGACAAAGCTTCATTTTGTCTTTTCATTATTTCTCTATTTTCCCTCTCCAGTCAAAATAAAATAAAGTTCAGAGACAACTACTAGCCTTCTTCCCCCTATGCTACTCTCTGTAGCAAGCCCTTCAGGGCAGAAATCGGTTGTCTTAATTATTTTATCTCATTCACTGTGCTTACTTACCACAGGCACAACATATAAATCCTTAGTAATATTTGTGGATTTCCCTCCTTTGGAGATAGTTGTGTAATGGAAAACTAACCTAGGAGACAGAAGGCCTGGGTTCTAATCTCAGCTCTGCCCTTAGGTCACTGCGACAACTTTGAGCAAATCCTCTCCTCTCATCTTTATATTTCTTCAGTTATTGATCTTTTAACAAAATGTGGTTGCTAGAATGGATAATCCTCTCCTACTCTGTCATTCTGTGTTCTAAGGTTCCTCTCAGCACTGACAGGCTACATAGCCTATGTTCCACAAGTCCTTCCAGAACTAATACTATGTCTTTCCATCCTAAAGCACTGTAACTATTCCAAATCTCAGCTTTTATTGTTCCCAGTCCTTTATGAATCTTCACCTTTCATCACCCCCTTTCTCTCTAGAGAGTGCTTTGTGAGACAGGAGGGGAGATTTTCCCTTTATGGTTTGATTCTTGGATTTCTCAGAGACAATTGCAATAGACAATACCTTGAATTCTTATCCTTCTTTTCTAGGAAGACTCAAGCTGCCTCAATGATATATTCTAATTTATTCTCCTAATTGCCAATGGAAAGATTCAGGTTCTGGGATCATTTTAGTTTCACAAGTAAAGAACTGGGAACACAGCAGATATCTAGTCCAAGTTCACACAAGTGAGTCAGTAGTGGGAGAAAATATTTCAGAGAGTGAGTAAAGATTTGGTGTTCAGTCATTTGGGCCACTTTAAAGTCTTCCTGACCCCGAGTGGGGTTTTCTTGGCATAGATACTGAAGTGGTTTACCATTTCCTTTTCCAGCTCATTTTATAAATAAAGAACTAAAGCAAAAAGGTTAAGTGATTTGCCCAGTCACACAACTAACAAGTGCCTGAGGCCAGATTTGAACTCAGGAAGACTCTTCATGACTTCAGACTGGGCACTTTATCCAATGTGTCACCCAGCTGCCCCTAGTAAAGATTAGCTAATATGTATAAGGATTTGCAGAACTTGGGTCCTTGATGTGAAATAAATACAGAAAAGCAAAACATACTTTTCTGGTTAGAATTCTTAAGCAGAATTAAAGCCAAAGAGCCTTAATCAATTAGGCTTGAAAACAGAATGGTAAACAGAAACACAATTTGTGAATTTATGCCCAGGTAAAGAATTAAAAATAAGATAAATCAGGGAAATGGTAAGGTTGAGTTGTCTAAGGAACATCAACTCGCCTACTTCCAGCATGGTGGGGAGATGGAGGAAATGCAATTTGAAGTCTAAGTAGTTATTGAGGATGTGACATCTGGGCTGTGTGGGTGAGCTGCAACCACAACATGGGAATGTCGGCTGCCGAGATGAGTATAGGAAGTGTTGGGAAAATCCATATGGGGGAAGGTAGAGGGGGAAGGATTCAGAGATAAAAAATAGGAATAGAAAGGGAGGAAAGTGGTTAAAGGAAAATAAGGGGGAAGCTGAAGAGAGAAAGTATAGATGAGAAAAAAATATAGAAAAGTAAAGGGCATGGAAAAGGAAAGATGAGGATGGAGGAAGAAAGATAATAGAGAAAAGGATGGTTGGAGAAGGGAGAAACAGGAAGCAACAGGAAGGGAGAATCTCATCCTCTTGGAATTAGTTATAAATCATGTAAAGTAGGAAGGGGAAGGATAAGCGTTTATATAGCACTTACCATGAGCCAAGTACTATGCTAAGAAAGTTAGCATAGTCAAATAACATTTGATCATCACAATAACCTGGTGAACACCAATCCTGTGAAGTAGGTGGTGTTATTATTCCCATTTTACAATTAAGAAAATTGAGGTCAATGGTTAAATGAATGCCCAGGTTCACACAACTAGTATGGTTGGATTTGAACTTGGGTCTTCCTGACTCCAGGTCCAACTCTCTCCATTGCTCGGTGTAGCTGCTGCAGTCCAAAGACAGAGAGGTAGAGGAAAAAGCATGTTGAATGTGTAGTTGGAGAAGCAGGGTTCGAGTCTCAGCTTCTGTTCTTTCCTTTTTTGGGCAAGTCAGGCCCCCTTCATGGAACTTGGATCTGGAAGATGCCTCCTTCAGCTCTAAATGCAAGCGTGTAGTAATGCTAACTAAAATCCTGGGCCAGCCTTGTCCCATTCCTCAAAGTCCCTGAGCATTTCTGTCCTTCTAGAAGTTCTGTTAGTCTTGTTATCTAGTTAGTCTCTACCAAGGACTCTGAAGCCAAATACAGTGAAATGTTTACTCTCATAGGTGACATGAGGACTGAACTGCAGAAAACCTCATTGACAGGTATGTCTGTTCCTGTCAAAAGTCTTTGTGCTATCTAGTCCCAGAATGTTATAGATCATCTGTAGGATCAGAACTGTCCAAATTACAGTAAAAGAAACTGAGGCAGATTCCCAAGCCAATGTTGTTTGTCCTTCCTTCTTGAAGACCATGACTTACTTACTTACAACTAAGATCAGGACTTGTAAATGAATTGGATTTAAGGCAGGGAGGGTTGTGCAAGATCCCCTGCCTCACTTTCCCCTCCGGAGCCATCTGGGTCCAGTGACCAGATATAGATCAGGATGACTGGAGATGGCCCTGGATGCAGTGGGAGAACTTGGCCTTTTAAATTCAGGTCTTTAGCAAGTCTCAGTTTGATTGAGGCAAGACCCATTCAGTAATTAAACCTAGGTAAAAGTTGAAGCAAAGACTTGCCTAACCAAAAAAAAAAAAAAAAAAAAAAAAAAAGATCAAGTGTCAATAATACTTTATTAAAGAGTGTGTCCTCAGATCTTCCTCACTATCTGAGATGCTGCCTTTCCCCAAGGGTTGACTTTATAGGGCTTGATACCCAGCTACTCAGAAGAGGCAAAGTGAAATGCAGTCTTATTAGTTGACAGAATAATAAGGTCTACCTAACCAGGAGGGTCAGAAATGATGCCTCAGCATGGAAGGTCACAGAATGGGCAAGAGACCAGAGATACAAAATTAACTTTAGTACAACCCATTCACACTGGGCTTGGTCATGCACTTCTTAGCCAAAAGGATGGAAGTCCTCTGGTCTGCATTCTTGTAGTTTAGGCAAGTGAACTTTATAACAAGTTAGTGAACAGTAAACTCAGCTCGTTTAAAGTTTGTGGTCTACTATAAGAAAGAATATATCTTATCTAATCATTCCAAAATATATGTAAAATATATATTAATATATTTCTATGTGATATTAGTTAACTAGACTGACCAAATGTATATTACTAGATGAATATATCAGTAATATTTGCTAAGAATCATTACCCCTATGGCATCACACTTTAACTAATTAATACTAATTGAAGTAAGGGTCCAATAAATCATTCTTTTCACTCCAAGCTCAGCAAGTCCAACCTTCACTCTATAGCTATGAAAGCTAAGGTTCAGAGAAAGTGACTTGTTCAAAATCACAGTTAGTGTCAATATTGGGCAAAGAACCCAGGATCCCAACTCCCAAGGTCAGACTTACTATTATACTTTAAAGAATAGCTAATCAGTTCTCTTAATAAGCATTTTCAAATGATAGGGTCTCTCCACAGCTGCATCACTTAATTTTTCTCTTTTCCAAGGTAACCAGCCCTCTATTTCCTTGGACTTTTTTTGTACATATTCTGATAGATTTTAATCCATGTATTGTTTAGTTCTTATACAACTTCTCTCTAACAACTACCCTATAAGGCAAGTACTGATGTAATTAATTTTTTTTTTTTTCAGTTAAGAAAACCAAGACATAGAAAGGCCAAAAAAGTGAATGACAGAATTTGAAACCAGGGCTCCTTCCATGAAACCATCCTGACCATTCTTCCCTTCCAAGGTCTCAAGTAGACTTAAGTAGAGACTACACATCCAGAGGCCAAAGTGGCCTTCAACCTGACCTGAGAGGAAGTTTCTGGCCTTCATCTTGTATGGTAGGAGCTCAGGAAAAAAGGTGGGAAGAGAACAGCAGAATCAGGCTGGTCTGGAGGTTAGAAAGGCATTGAAGGTCAAAGTCACAGCTGGGCTCCCAGCTCAAGTATGGAATTACAAAAGGCAGCCTTAAATGCACACGTGGTGCCGCATAAATTTGCATCCTAAACCACTGATATAAACTAAAATAACCTAGATGGATGGGGCAGGTGGCCTGGGAGACAGACAGCTTTAAATGATCACTGTGAGCTCATCCAAGATAAGCAGGGGAAGGACAGGATATATTCTCTCCACACCATTACCCTGAATAGTCAGACAATAGCATGCCTGGACACATAAAGACAATTAACATGTGTACATACAAACTATTTATGAATATTATGGATTCTCAGAATGTCAGAGCTGGAATAGACCTCAAAGACATCTCAGCTGAAATTGAAGCCCTGAGGAAGAAAAGACTTGGCCAGTGCCACAAAACAAATTAGCGTACAAAGTTCAAATTAAAATCTCCAAGCAGTCTGTGAGAGGAAGTCCAGTGGACAGGACTCAGATCCCTAACTCAGATCCCTATGGGTCTTATCCTGAAAATTGCCCCCTAAACCTTAACTCACTGCTTGCTTCTATTCCCCTTCAAAAAAAGAAAAGAAAAGAAAACTAGACACATTTGCTATCCTTCTGACTTTAATGAATATGTCAAGGCTAGACTTGTTTCTATCACAGGGGACAGATTTAGTGATGACTCACTAGAAGACATGTGGTAACCAATCACTGTCCTTCCCATTCATTCAGACTGGGCATTGCTCCACATGGTCTGTGCTCACATTCAAACACAGTAACTATCCTGACAGCCAGACTATTGATTCATCCCTTTTCTGGTTTGTGGGGATCCGGTCTGTTAGTTGGACAATTCACCTATTGCCCATGACAACCAAACATAATAGCATCTGGTTGTGAGATAGGCTGACTCTAGTATCCCTGCTTTCCATTTTGTGGGGACCTCTTGTTTTGGCCTTTCTGGGGATCCTCAGCTGAAATTTAAAAATGGAATCAGTTTCAAGCAGTGTAGCTTATTCTCATATTACTCCCCTGCTCTGGAACTAACAAGTGCTCCCCATTGCCTGAGAGAGCAGAGATCAATATGGGGAGACCCCGTAAGCCTGGTTTCTCAATAGCTTACTCCTTTAACATACCCAAGGACCTCCATTTAACAGATGCTTAAAGGGATTCAGTGGCAGAATCTATGCTTTCCCATCAAGGAAGAAACCCAGCACTATTATATCCTTTTGTATAAATCATTAAGGTCATTAAGTCTGAAGGTCTAGATTTATCCTACAGGTTAGAGACAGGATTTAATTCACTAGCTAGTGAAAACAAAACATTGAAGAGGTTGGAACAGGCAGACAACAAACACATCCCTTGAGGAGCCAAAAGACCTAAACCTAGGATTGGGTACTGGCACTTTCCCAGAATGCCTTGTACATCCTTGAGAGAGACACTTAACCTCAGGTACTTATTTATAACATGTATAAGTACTTTCTCTGCCTCAACAGGGACGCTGAGAGATAAATTAAATAAGATGATTATTTTCTCCATCCAAAAGACATAAGACAAGAGGAAAAACAAATCGATATTAAGTCAAATTAAAAACTGAAAGGACACAATCTATCAAAATTAATTTCAGCCTTCATCATTTCAAGGTGCTTTGCAGTTTAGGCCTTTTAAAACCTAACAATGCTGTCTGTGCTAATGCAGCAACTTCCAACTCTGGCTCCCTCCATAACTAAGTGGACAGAAAGCCCAAAAGGGAGGTTGCATCATACCCCTGATTAGGCCTGCTAAGGAGAACAGAATAAATAAATGAACACAACCATTTGGCACCATTGATTATGGAGATAATATACAAGGCAAAGCCTGCCCCACTGGGAGCCTGATAATGAAATAAGCCTCTTAAAGCCCCACAGTGACAACACACCCATGACTGGGCAAATCTTTCAAGATGTCTCTGTGGGACTATACATTGGAAGTTATTTTTAAAAGCCTAAGACAACTATCATCAGCCTCACCCATATGAATTTTGGTCCACAGTGGTAGGAAATACAACTCTTGCCTGTCTGGTAGAATGGGCGAGGGCACAACCAGAGCTGCCACCATGCAAGTCTGTATATGTTCAAAAACCATTTATTGGCAATGTACTCTGCAGTGGTCAGGTTATACCTGGAATTGTATTCAGTTCTGATACCAAATTTTAGAAGGAACATTATCACGCACAAAGAAAGGGTATCAGGAAACTTAATTTAAAAAGAACCAGGGATCATTTAATTACTACTAAAACCACAGAGGCACCATAGTGACAACAATTTATTATTTCCATGGCTATAGCCTCAAAAATGGCCCCAAAGTCACCAAGAATGTTTTGAAGCCTCAAAACTGCCAGTGGATAGGCTTGACCAAAGTTTATGGGGAAAAAAATATTTAGGATGTGTATGAGTTTGCCCTTTACAAGATTGTTAAGGGTCTTTAAACATAAAAGAAATCAAGTTCATTTAAAAAAAGACTAAGTATGGGAATTCCAAGAGCTCAGAAACTTTGGACCTCAGCAACATCTTGCCTGCCATGAGAAAGGCTGTTGCAAAGGATTAACACTTCACCCTGCCTCTCTTTCCTACCTACTCAACAAAGACTTGACAAATAAAAAATAAATAATTTTTAAAAATAAAAGAATTGGAGATGTTTTGTCTAGTGGAGAGAGCCATTAGACAAGATATGGAGGGTATTGCTTCAGAGTGCAGTCTACAATCCAAGGAACCAACTCTGTGCTACAGTGAAGAATCCTGGCTTTGAAATCAAGGGATGTGGGTTTAAATCCCAGCTCTGCTACATGTATTACTTGGCACAAGCCTTTTGGCCCTCTGGACTTCAGTCTCCCCATCTACAAAATGAAGGACATAGGTTCAACTTATACTAAAAAATTTTTCAGCTCTAAACTTTATGATCTTTAACTATCAGAGACTTACAGAATTCTACCTTTGGGAGAAAAGAGACATTTTATTGTTCATTCAATAACTTGTTTGATAGATGAAATCTACTCTATATATCAAGTCCTCAACCTTCTGAGATCCTTTCCAACTCTGAACAGCTATGATTAATTTTATGCTTGGCCCACCAAAAAAAAAGAATAGTCACTGTTAAAATTCATATTATCTTCAGCCCAATAAGCAGTTTATAATAAGATACCGGAACTTTCACTACTATAGCTTGACACACTATTATTTCCAATTTTCAGAGTTAAAAAGTGGTACAAATAGAAGGACCTCAAACTTGTAAGCCATGGATCCAGGAAATAAAGGTGAATTTGGTTCTGTGTAAGCAGAAGTGAGATTGGGACTCTTGGGAATCTCCATACACCATTCTCCCTTGAATGAGACCCTCTAGGATGTCACTGAGCAATTATTCCCTATTTTGGACTATTCCATCCAGCACCCAACATAGAAACAAGCACACAGTAGAGAGTGAAAAAGGCTACAAATTGGATTTATGCAATTTAACTAGAAGAGTTCAATGGGAAGGAAGATGAATCACTCTGAAGACAGGATCTCTCAAAGTAGATATAGTCTAAAGGAAAAGCTTCTGAGACTCTCTGGATGCTCAGGAGATTTTCATACCATCTTTCCAGCCAGAACCACCATCTACCAAGGCAGGCAATCTTAACCATCCTTCTTTCCTTTAAAGCCTACACTACCTGATGTGACTTGTTTTCAGTGTACCACTACATCTACTCTGCATTTTCTCCCCGTGATGCAGTAGAGGCCAGAATCTATTTGACCAAAATCTGATAAACTAAAGAGTACACAGCAGACTGCTGAGCTTGAGGAACATTAAATAATGTTTACAACAGAAGGATATTGGGAAAATCATTGCTCATAGGTAGGAGAAATCAGTTGCAGGAGAGCCATTCTGTTGGCCAAGCGTTATGAAATTCACTTTAATAAGGCTTGGGAACAGTCATCATTTGTCACAAGGCAGCTGAGTGGGTCAGAAAAACAGTCCTTCTGTTGATTGTGCTAAAAACATAAACAAGCCAGCTTTACAAATACATCCACAGGATGTTAGTTTTGTGAATTTCTCTTTTTCAAGGCATTATTTACTCACTAGTTTCACTCCTGTAATAATACAGGAGTAATACAAAAGGGAAAAAAGTAAATGTTCATAAGTTAAAGTATTATTTAGAAATGCAAGGCAGGGAATATAATTCCATTGGCTGTATTTCTAACTTAGCTCCTGATGTATATGCTCTTTGCCATCCATAAAATGAGTTGGAATAGATCTTAGCTTTTTAAACTATTTTTTTAAGACCCCATATGAGATCTCATAACTGAATGTGGGGGTCATGAAATAATGATTTATCAGTAAATGTTTGATCTCTATACCCATTTTACATACCTATATACCTGGGGTTTCGAAGAAACTCTGGAATAAATCACCTCTAAAATTGCAGGCAGTTCTAAAAACTTCATGTCACCTATCTGTGCTCTGCTTCAGTTTTCCCACTGGTAATGTGAAGGAAAGGAAATTTTGGTTGCTACCTTGGGCCAAGTTGGGCCAGGAATTATATAGGGGTAAGGGACTCTCTTTATGTGCTGCAATAATAGAAATGCCAAACCAGACAATGCTCTAGTCTGAAGCAATGATATCACCTATGTAGAGACTCACACGAAACAATTTTATTCTCAAGAAAAAGATTTAATACATCCAACCTTCTTATATAGCAATCTCCAAGGAAACAAGTGGAACTACAAGTTCTATCCAGTCAGGATTCTCATTCAAAAGCTGAAGTACCAGAATGTGTTCTGTTGTACAACATGACAAGGTGAGCAGTTCAGGACAGTTTCCCTTTAAGTACAGCATTTTACCTCCAGGTTATTGGCACAAACCTTTGAGCTCCACTTTATGTGGATGTTTCAATTAATCAGAAAGAAGCAAGAGGAAGGGGAAGAGGCAAGAAAAAAGAGCACTAAGGTCTAGGAAAGTTGGGTAAAAATTGTAAACTGTTCAGAGGTCCCAACATGGGCCACAAAGCTTCCATAACATATGGAAACAATTATTGGGGGGAAGAGGAAGTTTGCTTCTTTTTTGCTGTGGAATTACAGCAACACCAAAAACCATCATGAGAAGTCTCCCTTGACCAGGTAATTCCAGCGAAGCTCATCAGTTCGTGTGGCTGGGGTTTTTATTCCAGAAGGATCAGAAAAGGGTATTTCTGCTGCATCAGGCAATGCAGGTGATCCTTTCAGGTCAACCCTCCCATGGTAACTGTCCCACCAGGGCCAGTGAAATTAGATGATCTGACCCCAAAACTAATGGAAGGTAATATAAGTAGAGAGTGAAAACTACTCTAGACCTCAAACACTCCTGAATTGTTTTCCATACCTCACATATATCTGGGTTTCCTTAAGAGACATCTCATTTCTGAATGTTAAACAACAAAATTAAAATTTAACAACCTAGTAATCTTCTCACCTGTTACTACTACCCCCCTTCTACTTGCCCCATTTTGAACAACTTCTAGGGAAAATAACAATATCAAATACTAACAAAAGTAGTGTTTGCAGTTTCTGATTAAAAAGAAAACAAACACCTCAAAACAAATGACTCCGAGGAAAACCTGCCAGTTCAATTTCATTGTTCCTTTAGAAAAAGTTAAGTTGTCATTCAGGCAGCTTTGAAGATCTTACATAAGATTTAGTTTGGGTGAGAGTCAATCAGGCCAATAAAATATCAGACTTTGGCAGAAGGTGGGAAGGGGCCACAGCAGAAATCCCAGGGACTCAGGTTATTAGACATGGGCACCCTATTCCAAACTTATGAAATGCAATCAGAGACAACAGATCTTTGGCTCCCCCTCACAGTTCAAAAGGACACCCAGCAGAAAGGAGCTTCAAATGCAAGATTATTGGTCTCTTGGGAAGAATGTAATCATTTAGTTATAGTCTCAGAGCTAGCCTGTCATTTCCAAGTTAACACCTTCTGGAAGTTCCACCACTACTGGGGCACAGTCATCTGGCTCAGTCTCAAAGTCCCATTTGAATTTCTTAGTCAGATGAGCCTTGAACTTCTCTGCCTTCCGTCTCAGTGTCTCATCAACAGTGGTGCTGCAGATGTAGGAAAAGAAAACCTGAAGGGAATAAAAGAAAAAAAAAAAGTCATTCCTTAGAAATGAGATCAAGCAGAAATGGGGATGTGGAATTTTCCCTGGTGGGCTGATCTCTCTCTGTATCTGGTGGATTAGTTGCTACTGGCTGTTGTCCAGAATACCTGCTGTTTTTTGTCCAATGAGAGAAAAGAGAAAGAAGAGGAGGAGAAAAAGGACCATAATTTGGATAGAAAGTAAATGTCCAAGTCAGAGCCGCTCCACACTTAAATGAGAAGGTCTCACCTTTGTGCTTTTTAGTGGTATATCCAAATTATAGATTCTTGCTACTAAAGGGACAACGTCTTTGGAGGAAAAGCAGGTGGCAAAGGCCTGAAGTTACAGAGAAGCAGATTTTGGATCAATATAAGGAAGAATTCCCTAACAATGGAACTGCCCTATGAAGTAAGTGAGGGTTCAAGCAGAGGCTAGGACATCTCACTTAGGGATGTTACAGAAAGGAGTCTTGTTTTCAGGGTAAGATTTGAACTAGATAAACTAGGTACCTTGCAACTTGAAAATTATCAACTTCCTTTCCCAATTATTAATGCAACTAATGATAATCTTTCTTTTCCCTCTTTATTTCAATGTATACAGTTTTGGTTTGGTTTTTTTTTTTTTGTTTTTTTTTTTTTTTGCTTGTTTGTTTTAGGGAATGAGGAAAAAAAGTTTTATGAATTTTCCTAGCTCCTTAGCCTTCTTTCCATTAACTGTCCATTACCTGTACCAGGTAAAGTATTGTAGGCCTGAGTAAACATTCCCTCTTCCATTACCCCTAGTCAACAAATCCTCTTTACATCCCATTCCTGAGTCTCTTTCTCCTTTACCAGCAGACATAACAACAGAATCAAAGTAAAGGTCGATTAGTCTTTGCTTTAAATGATTTCATTCTGAGGAAGCTAGGCCAAAGGTTACAGACAGAAAGGGAGAATCATAGAGAATTAAAGGCAAGAGCATAAAAAAGCAGCCAAAACAAATGCCAGATCAATAACGAATGGGAGGGTGGGGAGGGAAAGGGAAGTATGGTTCTCAGAGCTGGAGGGCAATAGGGAGACTGAGCTGCTAATCTGAAGGCACCTAATGGAATTGAGTGCCATACTCGTCTCCTTTTACAAGCATCTCTGTTTACAGGGACTTGATCCACTTCTAGCTCACCTTGGGTTCCTCCTGAGCTCCCAGAGTGACAATAGCTCACTCTTACATAGCAAATGAAAATTCATTGGCAATGCTGGAGAGATTGAGACACTAATAGTTCTGAGAACAGCAATGTTGGGCAAAATGGGGAGTTGGGGGAGGGGCCCAAACCACCCTATAGAGTAAAATCATGAGCCTGAATCTGATAGCAATTAGTAACAGGGAATGGAACAAACTGGATCCCTATCCACCTGCCCCCAAGGCAACATTAACTAGAGGCTAGGAGAAAATACAAGCCAAATACATCTTTCTGTTCTAATGCCAACAATCCTAGATAATTAAAAATCATTTCATCTTCCCTTTTCTCATTTGATCCTCAAAACAAATTCTTAAGGCCAGGCAAGAGAAGAGTTACCATATTCATTTAACAGATGAGGAAACTGAAGCTCAGAGTAGTTAGTTAAGCAATTTAGGGAGGTCATACAACCAGTTAAGTAACAGAACTGAGACTGAGTTTTATTTAAGCTACTAAAGAAAACAATATAATACTACTACAAATGTTTTAAAAATTTTGAAGATAATATGTTGAAAAACAATTCCCCCCCCCCTTTTGGCAGGAAAGCAATCTAAATTGGGAAACATAAATATATGCAACATTTTCAAATATCTTTTGCAGATCTAAAATCACTTTTTAAATTTAGAAACAAATATATATTCTATGTAATTTGATTTATTGTCAAAGTTTGGCATATTTAGGGATGTGAACAGAAAAGGAGGGGCCTCTGAGGAGAATACAGTGATTAGAACAGAGTTCCTTATTAGAACCTGATTTCCTTGGTATGGGAACTTTCTCCATCAAAAAGATCAAAGCATAATTTATAGCCTTTGGATAGTTACCTGAGGCCTATAAGAGGTAAAGGACTTGCAGACTTGTTACAAAGCTTGAGTCAGAGATGGAACAGAAATTCAGTCAATCCTACTCCCAGCCCAGAACTCTTCACTGTGTCATAATATTCTCTTTTGGTCACTGGCCCACACAAATCTCCATACTCATAGTTCTCTAACTTTGCAAACAAGGGGTGAGGAAAATGGCTTCTCAAATTTCTTCATAGGGGCCAAGCTTAGTTATAATTTCATATCAGCTTCAGCTTCAACTACTTTGTTATTGTTGCTCTATTTACATAGTTGTGTCACTGTACACACTGTTTTTCCTGCTTCTGTTTACTTTGCATTAATTCACATAAATCTTTCTATGCTTCTCTGCATTAATTATATTCACTGTTTCTTAAGCACAGTAATATTCTATTACACTTATGTGTCATAATTTGTTTAGCCATTCCCCAAATGACAGACATCAATTTTGTTTGCAACTATAAAGAGTTTGCTATGTGGGGCAGCTAGGTGGCGCAGTGTATAGAGCACCAGCCCTGAAGTCAGGAGGACCAGAGTTCAATTGTGACTTCAAACACTTAACACTTCCTAGTTGTGTGATCCTCGATAAGTCACATAACCCCATTTGCCTCAGGGGGTTTTCATAGCAAAAAGAGTTTTGCTACAAATCGGTGTATATTTGTTTTGTTGTTGTTACTGACCTCCCAGGAGCATATGCTATCTATCAGTGGCATTTTTGAGTCAAAGGATGTGGTCACTTTCTTTGCATAATTTCCAAATGGTTTTCCCAAAATGGTTTGAATCTTGTACATCAACATGATGCATTAGTGTAGCAATCTTTCTATAACCCCTCCGACAATGACTATTTCAATCTTTTGTCATTATTATAACAATACAAACTTTAGTTCAATGTCTGGTTATTAGACACAAGCAAAACAAGGCTGTGGAGTGAGGAGATCAGGAAAGACCTCTTGAAGGAAACAGCATTTGGATTGCGCTTTGAATATAATGATTATAAATCAAAGTATAGTGGTTTAAGCCTGGTTATGAAATTCTTAGTAAATGAATCTTTTCCTGCAAACAACAATAATAGCCTTCTGGAAAAATCATTTTTAACACTCCATCAACGATTTTTCATCTATTTTGTAAGTATACATATTGCACTGTCTGACAGAATAAAAGTTCCTTCAGGGTAAGAATTTTTTCCTATTTGTCTTTATATTCCTAATACCTATCACAGTGTTTGTACACAGCAGGCTTTTAATAAATGCTTGCTGCTTGATTAAGCAATAGGAAAGCCAAATGACTAAGGCATACAAAGTAATTCTTTAGCTGACTTTTGACTAAGCTCCATTCTCCCTACTGCTAGATAACCCAGCTTTGATTGTTAAGAGTTCCTACCTAAATTCCACAATTTATATGCTGTACTGGGGGGTATTGAATGTAAATTTAGTGCTCCAAGAGGTAACAACTTACAGACAAGATTAAATTTGATAAGAATGTATTTGACTTCAATTTAACTTCTGATTTTAATCCTAAATCACAAAGACTAATTTTATTAATGTTTTAATGTATTCTTAAGATATAAACCTGAAAGGCCCTTAGCATTTTTGTTTTTACTATTCAGATAAAGATGTGCATATTTAAAACAATAATTTATCCTAAATTTTCTGCAGATTAATTTTGTCACTATGTCTGAAAACTGAACGAATCACTATTTGAAGTGGGTCTACTCAGAGGTCATTTAATCCAGCCCTTCCCTAAGCAAGAATCTCCTCTACAGCATCCCCTAGTGGTTATCATTAAGAATGTAAAGAATATCCAGAAAGAATGTAAAAAGTCTTGAGGACTGGGGCTGGCTCCTTTTTGTCTTCTATTCCTAATACCTAGGACCTTGCCTAGAACATAATAGACAATTAATAAATGCTTATTGAATAGGTCATTTTCTACCGGAAAACCTTGAGTGATGAGGCACTCACACACCCTCAGGAGGCAGTTCATTCTACTATTGGCTGTACCAAGGGTTAAGAAATGAGACAATAGTTATCTAGTTTAACATGGTGATTAATAGTTCTCTAGTTCAGGACATGTACTCAGTACTTGATATGGTTCTACAAGATTCACACATATGATAAGAGAGCATATAAGCTCAGACAAACAGCCAGATTCAGAGTCAGAGAAGACAAGAGAACTGGAGGCAGGAGCTTGGAGGCAGGAGTTTAAGCTCTCAGAGAGGAGAGAGAGCTACAGAAGACAAGTGGACTGAAGGCTGAAGCACAAGCGCTGGGATTTAGAGACAGATTCATTCATCTCACACCACTGTGGCTGGCCTCCTGTATTTTCTCCACCGAGACCAAGACCCGTCTTGAAGGACCTCCAGAAAGCTAGCTGAGGGCTCCCAGTTTATATGCTCTACACTGAGTATAAACCAATCATTATATCACTAGGAAACAATTATTTGTTGTAAGATTAAATCAATCATATTGAACTTAGAGAACTATTAAGCACCATGATAAACTAGATAACTATGGTCTCATCAATTCCACTTAGTACCTTGTAAGAATCCTTTGTTTCAAGTTCAGATTTCTGGCCCATAACATTAAAGGAAGAAATTTCTCCCTTATTATTTTCTACAACTATTACTAACTGTTACTAGTTCTGCCCTATGAGTCTAATGGACAACCTAACTTTTGCCTATGTTATCACTTCATATTTTGAAGATAAAGATGACATTTCTTGTCTCCTCTCTAATCTTTTTATCCAGTAAGCTTTTTAATTATCCCTATGAAGTTTCTTCTCTTTAGATTGAACACATTATTCCAGATTCAACATATTTCAGCAAACAATTTGGTAAGTGAAGATCTTTCTAGATTCTAATTCTCTAGTCAGGCATGTAAAAGATATGAATGGCACATATAAAAAGGTACAGTTATATATACTGCTGAGTTTAGAGAAGAGCAAGGAGATTGTTTTGGGTAGAATGCTAGGTGTGTAAAAGAAAATCATGTGAATTAAGTCTGGAAAAACAGGTGAAAGCTAGGATCCAAATGTCAAATTGAGGAGTCTGTAGTTGTCACAAAGGCTATAAGGAGTCATATGAAGATTCCTGAAGAGGCAAATCAGAGGATGAGACTTGTGTTTTAGGAAATTTATTTTGGCAGTGAGATGGGGGATTAGAGCTCAGAAGAGACATTAGGGTTGGATATATAGATTTTTAGAAATCATCTAAAGAAAAAGATATAACCAAACTCTTGGAAACCGATCAGTTCAACAATGGAGAAGATTATATATAGAGAAAAAAGCCCTGAACAGATCCTTAGGAGACACCCACAATTAGGAATCTACACATGAATGATAATCCTATAAGGGTGCAATCATCTAGATAGGATAAGAATCAGGAATGAGTAGTCACATAGAGGGAAGAGAAAGTATGCAGAGGGATAGAAGAGTCAACAATATCATGACTACAAGAGCATGAAAGAAGAGTAGGTCGTGAGGAAATTGAGCAGTCAGTTTAACAGCAGAGAAAGTGAGATGGATGGGATGAGAGCTAAATGAGCCAGAAGAGAAAAAGACCCAGAGCGAGGTTATAAATCATCAGCTTGGAGTGAACAAAATTTGTAGACTCTCCTCTACTTTCTCTAAAAATCCCAAATGGAGATGGCACAATTCCAAGAGATGGTAATATCTAAAACTTGACTATGCTGGGATGTGGCTGAAATGGAACAGAAGTTGTGAGATTAAGAACTGTGTGTTCAGAGGAATCAATTACAACAATATTTAGGTTCCTGATGAGGGCAAGGGACAGAGTAGAGAGAATGAAGAGTGCTAAAGCTGTTGACAAAAGTGGCAGAATGACCAAAGATTGACAGTTCTAGCCCAAATGTCTCAATTTATGAAGATGAGGTAATGTGCTTGTGTAAAAGGATTGTTCTAAGGTCACAATAGCAAGTCAGTGATAAAACCTGGTTCTGAAGTTAGGCTCCAAATTACCAAGGTAGTATTCTATTTATGACATTATGCAAATAACACTGTTTTGTTGCTGTTTCCACATCAATACAGCAGAAATTTCTCTTAAACTATTTCTTTCACATTCAGTCACCAATACATTTTTACTAAATATCTACTCTATGCAAAGGGCAAGCAGGTGGTTCAGTGGATAGAGTTCTGTGCCTAGAGTTAGGAAGACCTGAGTTTAAATCCAGCCTTAGACACTTACTAGCTGAAAGATCCTGGTCAACTCCCTTAACTCTGTTTACCATAATATCTTCATCTGTAAAATGATCCAGAGAAGGAAATAACAGTATCTTTGCCGAGAAAACCCTCCAAGAGATCATGAAAAGTCAAGCATGACTGAACAACAACAAACCATATGTAAAACCCCTGTGCTAGAATTACTGAATCATAAGCCCTGTAAATATGTCAGCTTTTTTGAGACTATAGTAATATATGTAATTTTTCATTGGAAAATATAATTTTTCTATAAACACTAAAAAATGGGGAGGGAAAGTAGGGGGAAGGAGTAATTTATTGTTTTCCAAATAAATATACCGAATTTCCTCAGTTAAAAGTCAAAGGAAGAAATTTTTCCAACCATCAGCTTTATAAACCCCACCTGGGAATCTAGAAATCCAGCTGGGCTCTTTCTGCTTCATAAATCGTTGCTGGCAAAAAAAAGATCCTACAATTAGAACTCAGCTGTCTGTTGTGCTGACAATGCCCTAGAGAGCCAATGACAGGCTGGCTTTAGCATTAACTCTATGTTTTTTATTATGTTTAGGGATGGGAAGAAGGTCTCAAAGAGACTGAAGCTAAAACTACCTCCATCCAGGATGTTCTAGTATCTATAAGGATGCTCAAAGTTCAAGGTGGCCTCCTCATGGAGACTAGTAACTTTAAAAGGAATCTTTTCTCAAATAGCTGCATGTTCTTTTTCTTCCTGAGGACTTTCTCCCTTCATTTCAGTGAGATTTATTCAAGCAGCAATTTTAAGAACTTCTGGTTTTTTCTGGCTTAGCCTCTTAATTGGTTACCCCTCCTTTAGTCCCTCCCTCTCTAGTCATCCTTGCACATGCTGCTACAGTAACCTTCCTAATGCTACTTCTTTGGTCATTTTATTTCCTTGCTCAAAGTTTTTCAATAATTCCCCACTGCTTATCAAATAAAATCCAAACTCTTGGCCAAGAATTCAAGGCCCTATAAAAATTGGCTCTGATCTACTTTTCCATGTTTAGTTTAACATTTATTTTCATAAATACTAAAATCTAGCCAAATAGGCTTACTTAAATATTCCCCTGAACATATATTTCACATACACTGTCCTCTACACCTAGAATGTCCCCTTTCTATCTCCTATTTTAATTTCTGTTAGCTTAAATCCTAGCCATCATTTCAGGCTTAAATATAACTTCTACCATAATAGCTTCCTTTATCTATCCCCTATATACTCTTAGCACCTTCTATCTCTCTTGCTCCTCTATATTCTACTTATTATTCTCAGTCATTTATATCTTTTTTTTTCCCCTTCCATATTATGAGCTCCTTGAGGACAGGGACTATATGTTACCTATATGTTTATTAAGTATCTACTACATGCCACTATTTGCAAGGCACTGGGGATACAACATAAAATCAGACAGTTCTTTTTCTCTTAACTTGTGGGATACAACATATTCACAGAGAAATAAAGGACAGAAGCAGAATACATATAAGGAGATGGGGGAAGGGAGTCACAATTGTAGGAACCAGGAAAAGTTTCATAAAGAAGTTGCCACTGAAGGTAAAACTCCAAAGCAGATGAGATTCCAAGAGATGGAAATAAGGATGGAAAACATTTAAATATATGAGGAAGGGAGATGGAGAAACACTGAAAAAACATGGAGGCAGGAGATGGAACGTCATGAATGGGGAACAACAGTTATTAAACTATTTGACAGGGACATAGATTGTGTGAGGGGGAATCTTTGTACACAGCAGGATTCAATACATATTGGTTGAAGAGTAATGTTATGTTGATTCTAAATACTTCTCAAAGTGATTAAAGTGATTAAACCAAGGTCAATTCATGAATAAATACCACTCATTTCACTTTCTAGTTATAGATAAAATAGAAAAAAAAAAGACTATAGTATAAAAATAAAGTATAGTATAAAAATAGGCTCTCTTATAATACTGAGTAGGTTTAGGCACAGTTCGAGAAAGCTGTCACTATCACTAATTAATACAAATTTACAAGTCTTACCAGGTACTTAACATGCCAAGGGTTATAGAGCAAAACTTTTTAAAACTTTTCCCATCCAAAACCCCTTTTCACCAGAAAAATTTTTATGTGATCCTGGATACATAGGTATAGGAAACAGGTATACAAATAAAATATTTACTGATAATAAATTATAATTTTGTAACCCCCACATTGAGAACCACAATTTAAGAAGCAAAAACAATAAAGCAGTAGTATTAATGAGTGGAATAGCAATTTAATAAATTAATTAATCACCAACCAAGTGTAGGGGTTTTTAAAGTACCTTTATACACAGGAAGAAGTAGCTCACTGGGGAAAAAATAATGGAAACTAACAATTTGCAAGTCAGTGCAGCTCCTAGGCCTGAGAAAACCACATAATGGCAGAAACTAGTCACAAGTACATTAAGAAGACTGATCTGTTTGAAAAAGGAAGAAGCAGCACAAGATGAAAACTATACATTACTTGAAGTATCTCTCCTAATTACAGTTCGTAATGAAAATTTAATTGCTAAGTTAAAAGGAAATTTCCTTTCTTCTGGATGAGAACCACAGAAGAAGCTGGCATTTTATTTGAAAAGGAAATCAAAGTTACTTTAATGTTCAAATAACAGGCATTTCACTAAGAAAAATCTCAAAACCCAAGCCTGAAGTATAAGGTTAAAGCAAAATTACTGTTTTGGTTTGAATACCTAAAATGTGTTGGGGGAGGGGGGAGTAGGAGAGTGGGTGGGCATGAGTCTCAGGTTTAGGATGCTATCCCAATCCTTGAGAAGTGGAAACGCAAAAACTTTTTTGTCTTTAACAGAATGTTTGAAAATAGAAAGCACCTAAATCATAACAACTATTTTGGAAAACTTTATCTAAAAGAGTCCCTTTATTCTCTCACCCAATTAGAGAAAGATGCCTACTAATTGCTGACCCACCTGGAAGGACAGTTTACCTGTAAGGTGCTGGTTAAGAAGTTGTCTTGAGAGATGATATCCACAAAGAAGTCAGCAGGGATCTCGGCGAGCTGATGATACAAGATGGAAATAAGGCGGCTGTAGAGGGCGCTGTATTTTCCAATGGCTTCTTCTGCTCTGCACAGGAGGTTCAACAGCTGCTTCCAATGTTCAAAAGCATCATATACATGCCCAATGAGGAAGCAGATAAAGGCAAACTGCAGCTCAGCTGAGGAGTCCCAGAGAAAGGAAATACAAATCTCAGGAGGTTTGATAGCTAATACCTCATGTAAGATTTCTACAATAGGGAAATTATTCGAGATACAAAATCACCCAGTGCCAGAGCTGGAAAGAACTTTACTCCACTCCTCTTGTTTGCTAGAGTAGGAAACCGAGGACGGAAGAGACAAAGTCCCAACCAGTCACTGACAGTCAGGGCTAAAACCTGGGTCTTCCCTCACTAAGAGCAGCAGTGATCTTGGAGACTGAGCAAGAGATAGCATGAGCCATAGTAGAGGGCACCCTGTTTACTCTCAAAAACAGTTCCAGCTAACCCCTTTAATCAGAGCCAGGAGAGCAAAGCTATAGTCCCTACAGCTGCATCCCGGTTTGTTGTTAGTCCCCTAAAGTAGCTTTCACACTGAATGCTGGGCCTTAACTGACTTAGAACTAGTAATTTTTAGGTCCTCTCTGTGGAAGAACAACTTGGGGAGACATGAAATCTAAAAGCAAGAAAATACTAAGGAAGACGGCACTGCAAGGTCCAAAAAACCCACTAGACTGAGAGTAGAGGCCCTCGGTTCAAATCTTGGTTGTACATTTATTTTCCGCTGAACCCCCCCTCCTGTCCTCCTCTGCTTCATTTTTCGCTCTCCTTTTGCTTTGTCTTGCCCCGTTATAGTGTAAGCTCCATGAAGGCAAGTACTTGAATGTGTTTCCCCAGTGTCTGACATGTTTTCCGCATACAACGTTCCACTTGAATAAACTCCGTAAATCCGAGAACTAGCTTTTGGTTCACTGACTCCGCCTAAACTAGCACTGCGATAATTAGGCTCATAGGGTTTTCCATGCAAACGTTTTCTCTTCTAAGCAAGTTAAGGGAATAAAATTGTAAAAAGGAGCCGGAGGTTGGAGGGGAGCATCTCTTCATTAACCGACACCGCTGCGCATCCCAAGGTCATTTTAGGGCCAGTTCCACAACGCTACTTCCTCTGGGAAGCCTTCCCAAACTCGGGAAATTACAACAGTGACCAGTGGTGAGGCACGTCGGGCTCTAAGGGACAAGAGGCTTTATTTAAACATTTTTTATAAATAAAAAAATAAGATCAATTTTCATTTACGTTTGGTTAATTATTTTTTTTAAATAATAAATAATTTATTTAGGAGCCTGGTCTCACAGCTCCCATCTGTAGTACATTATCTGCATACATTTTCACTACAGTGTTAAGTTGTCCTGCTTTTTATTCCCTGCCGCATTCGGGACCTAGTACCCGCTTAATGTTGTTGGATATAGAAGAGAGAAGTTAGATAGCACTGTTGGAAAAGCTCCCGGGATACCTGAGGCGGATACCTCCCGGGCGGGAGAAGACCCGGCTCCACCTCAGGGGTGTCTGCCCGGACGGCCGCAGCTTCCCGGACCGGACGGCGGGAGCGCCAGGACGGTCAGGCCGGCCCAGACCCCGCAGCAGGCCCGGCCCGGGACCCGAGCCCCGCTCGGCACGCCGCCCGTACTCCCAGGCCCGCTCTCACGTCCCGGCCCAGAGGCAGCCCTCATACGTACCCAGGAGCTCCTGCGGGTCGGCGGCGCGCTGACGGCTGATCACGGTCTCGAGCGCGTAGCTCAGGTCCATGCTGTGCTTGGTGATCTCGGCCGGGCTGGCGCCGTCGGGGTAGGGCTGCTTGGGTAACTTGGTGAAGCGGATCTCGGTGCCGGCCTTCTGCTCCATCTGGGGCAGGCGCGCCAGGCCCTCGCGGTAGCTCTTGCACTCGGCGGCGCAGGGCGGGGGCCCGCGCTCGGCGCGGTCCTTGGTGTGCCTCAGGGGCAGCACGGGCAGCACCTCGGAGAAGGCGCAGATCTGGCCGCTCTCGGGCTGCAGCCGCTGCACGGCCTCCGCGCTCAGGCAGCTGCTCAGGGACACCCACTTTTTCAGCAGCTCGTAGGGGTAGGGTCCCAGGAAGCGATCCAGCTCCCGCAGATTGGCCCGGGCCGCCTCCAACCGCTCCTCGGGCGGCGGGCTCAGGTCCAGCTCCTCGCGGGCCGCGTCCCAGCGCAGCAGGCGCAAGCCCCGCGGCGGCAGGGTCACGAAGAAGCCGGTGCGCGGGCCCGTCTCGCGGAACCCGCCCGGGCCGCGGCCCGCCGCGCTGTAGTGCACCAGGTGCACCCCCGGGGGGATCATCTTGACGCCGCGGAAGCGCGGGCCCACCTGCCACGAGCTGCAGTCGATGCCGAACTCGGTGCCCTCGGGCACGTCCAGGGCCACCACCGTAGCGCCCTCGAAGAAGAGGCTCCGGGCCAGCTCCGGATCCATGGGAGACGCCAGGCCGCCCCCTGAGGCCGTCCTGACCCGAGCTCCGGCCGCGGGGCCCCGGGGAACCGAGACCCGGCACCCGGGGCGCTCCCGGAGAGCGCTTCTACCTCAGGCGGACAAATTCTCCTCAGCGGCCGCTACCGCCGCGCGCCGGAAGTGCGGTCGGTTCTCCCGGGATGGGACGCGGGTGCAAGGGGAAAGTGCTCCCCTCCCACCAGGGGCAGCGAGAGACGGGTTCCTACGTTCTCGGTTCCGCCCTCGCCCCTGGCCAGACTGCCCCACTCCCCAGCCCGCTAGTGCGCTTGGCACTAAAACTCAAAGCGGTCCTGAGCAGGAGCCCGAGCCTAGCACGGCCCGGCATGCAGCAGCCGCCTAACAAACGTCTACTGACGGACAGTTGTTCATTGAAAGGAAAGGAAGAGGTTGACTTAGCTATCTGATCAAGTTCAGTGGTCCAAGGTCCTTCTGGAGGGCATAGGATGAAAAATACTGTCCCTGCAGGGAAAGAGCCGACGGAGCATGCGTGCAGATTTACATCTGATTTCTGTCTCTCTGTCTGTCTCTCTCTCTGTGTCTCTCTGTTCTCTGTCTCTCTCTCTGTGTCTCTCTCTGTTCTCTGTGTCTCTCTCTGTGTCTCTCTCTGTTCTCTGTCTCTGTCTCTGTCTCTCTCTCTCTGTGTCTCTTTGTCTCTCTCGGTCTGTCTCTCTGTCTCTCTGTGTTCTCTCTCTGTTCTCTGTCTCTCTGTCTCTGTCTCTCTGTCTCTTTGTCTCTCTCGGACTGTCTCTGTCTCTCTCTGTGTCTCTCTCTGTTCTCTGTCTCTGTCTCTGTCTCTCTCTGTTCTCTCTGTCTCTCTGTCTCTCTCTGTTCTCTCTGTCTCTTTGTCTCTCTGTCTCTCTCTGTGTCTCTCTCTGTTCTCTGTTCTCTGTCTCTCTGTCTCTTTGTCTCTCTCGGACTGTCTCTGTCGCTCTCTGTTCTCTGTCTCTCTCTTTCTCTCTCTCTCTGTCTCTTTGTCTCGGTCTGTCTCTCTGTCTCTCTCTCTGTTCTCTGTCTCTGTCTCTCTCTCTCTCTGTCTCTCTGTCTCTGTCTCAGAGAATTTAGAACTCAATTTTTAAAAAGTGAATATTACAAATAAATAAAATATTTTTAAAAGAAGAGAAAGCCCTTCATTTAGGGATTTGCTCCAGGTCCTGCTCCAGAAAGAGAGCCAGTCCCCAAATCTCAGAATCAGAAATCTCAGAGCTGGAAGGGACCTGGAAAATTATAAAGGGCTACCAGGATCCGATCTGCAATCCCCGTCACAGCGGTGACAACCAGTGGCTCTCTGGCTTCCACTAGAAAACTTTTATGGACAGGGAGTCCACTTCCTCACAAGGAATCTCAATATTCCTTTAAAAAAACTTTTTAGAAAGATTTTCCTTTGGGTAAATCCATAATTTACCTCTCCTAATTCCCACAAAAGGCTCTTAATTTTGCTTTTCTGTAAGGTCCACAACAAGATTAAAGCCCTTCCAGGAGGACTGCCCTTGCTGCCATAAGTTTGGATCTTCCCCACTGCTGAGAGGGACCTCCACATGAGAGACCCCGACCGGGGGCTAGTTCCTCGGACTAATACCCTTAACTAGAACTTTGGGCTGATTTAGGCTAATTAGTTATCACCCTTGTCCCATGGAGAGAATCTTTCTATCATTTGCTCCTTTTCTTCCATACTTGATTGATCTCATTCATGTGGGAACTTCCAAGAATACAGATCATGACCCATGTGCACCCTATTGTTCTCTATGATTCGTGTCCACATCCTCCCATAAATCCCTCACAGGGTCTCTATTGGACCACTCAGAGTGCTTAGACAGTGGTGAATGGAATGGGATTAAGCATTTTTAAAGTATCTGTTTGTTCCAGGTGCTGTGGTAAGCATTTTACAGTTGTCTCATTTAATCCTCACGGCAACTCTGTGAGGGGAATGGGGGAAGAGTTTTTCTCTAGTTTTGTTAATCTCACATGTGTGCCAGCAAAACCATTATCTTTTGGTTATACCTCCTTCCATAGGACCTGTCC
Organism: Sminthopsis crassicaudata; assembly: GCF_048593235.1. Classification (NCBI taxonomy): domain Eukaryota; kingdom Metazoa; phylum Chordata; class Mammalia; order Dasyuromorphia; family Dasyuridae; genus Sminthopsis; species Sminthopsis crassicaudata. The sequence continues at coordinate 440,605,091 of NC_133618.1, read as the reverse complement.
ATCTTCTTTTTCTTTTTTTCTTCTTCTCTTACTTGGTTAGTTGTAAATTTTATAGGTATGTAAAGCATCTTGCAAACCATCAAGTATTCTATTAATGTCAGCAATCATTATTAGTGTGTCACAGCCTACTCATGCTGATCATATGCTTCTCTATTATTTATCTTCTAATCCCAAAAAAGAATACAGCAACTAATTGCTAGAGTATGTTGCATTAAAATAATTAGCATTAGTGACTCCATTTTGCTTTTTCCCCTCCCAACCTTCCCTTCCCCTGCCACCCAAGAGAAATCAGATGTCTCAGTTCTACTATCCTGTATTTTTCCTGCCTTTTTTTACTCCCTCCAAATTACATATTAACTGTGAGAAGGCAAGCTTCTGGGTCCTTGGCTACTGAGAATCTGGCATTCAGTTTTGCAACCATATATATTGTCAATACACTGTTGCCTGGATGTAATTACTCATTTCCTTAACTCTGGCTCTAATGGGTGGGAGTGAGAACTGGGGTGAGAAAAAGGGAAAGGTCATCACCTCCATCCAGCAGCCCTTCTCTAGTCTTGCTATGGAGTTACTTTCTGGACCAGAGAGAGATTTGATGAAGCTTAAAAGTAACCTCATCATAGCTCCACTGAGGTCCTTTGTAATTTTGCTAAATAGAACTCCTGAAGAGACTCATAAGTACAATAAAAATGAAAGATAATTATCTGACCATAATTCAAATTAGAATTTACACCAAAAGTTTGAAGTATATCTAAAGTGTTGAGTTCAAAAGACAAATTTAAATATCCAAGCTCATCTGAAATCACAAAAGAGGTTCCCCTGCCACTGGGAAAGAAGTTGCACAAAAGCTAAAGACCAGCAGAGAGCAGCATTGCAGAGAAAACAAATCATGACTAAATCTCAGCAAAGAATCAGGAACACAATATTAGGGAACAAGCAGTTAACATTAAAAGCGGGGCTTGCACTTTTTCTCTCTTTCCTTTTTCTTCTCCTTATATTAGGGAATTTCAACATATGTGTTGATACCCTCTCCATACTCTAATTTCCCAGTTTATTTAATTCATATGATCCACTCCTCCATTCTATCTTGGCTACACAGATTCCTGACCTTGTCCATAACTCATAAGTCTTTACTTCCATGTTCATGATCTCTAAAATTCCTTTAAAAAACAAAACAAAACAAAAAACAAAAAAACCTATTTTCATTTCATCTTTCCCCATTTCTCATAACCCCTAAGCTTATCTTCATCTTCGTTATGGTCTCCATTCCCTCCACTCTTAATTCTTTTCCAGGCCATCACTGGTTATACTTTCTTCCCTTTTCTCTTTTGAACTCTTGACGAAAACAAGTTCAGGGAGGACTAGCATCTTGGCTTTGAGGGTTTGCTGAGCTCTTTTCAGCTCATACACCAAAGTGTATACCTCTCACCTGGGGCTCCAAGAAGCTGGAATATTGTGCAGTGGCCACAGCCCTGTGTGGCAGAAGTGGCTAAAGCAGGGAGAAGGTAACTTGATGAGTTGGTGGGAGTATCTATCCCAACCATATGAAGACTTCCCCTGGCAGAATGAGCAGGTAAGAACAATTTGTTCCAAAAGCCCCAAAGGTGACTGAAGCAGAAGCTATGGAGTGCTTAGCATTTGGTCAAACATGGAAGACACCACTGCATCCCAGGACATTCCCAGTTATCTTGAATTTTGACCTGCTACTGGACTTTGATGACTCTGGAAGACAGAGAGTACCACTGATAACTTTATGTAGTTTTTCTTCACTTAAATTCAATTTATGGCAGAGTTGAAATGTCTTTGAAAACAGAAAACAAACAATAAATAATTACCTTGCTTCCTTGTCCTACTCACAATCATGACTTGTACAGGAAATCACAAAACTGTGCTGACTATACTATGTAATAGCATATGTAATCTCAATTGGGCCATCATTGCAGCAAGACATTCTATTCCTTCCTAACTGATTTGCTGTCCACAGCAGCTATTCAAACATTCTCAATTTTCCTTAAATCTCTCATGACACCTTAATCCTGACCATCTACAATCTAATATCTTCCCTGCTTACCCCTCCTTCATGCTGGCCTTGGATAAAGAGATGGTCCTCTTTGCTAAAGGCAAACTTTCATATGCACCCTTGATACTGTTCATTCCCTTCCATCTTCTACACCAGACTGTTTCCTCTTTCACTTCTGCTTTTTCTTGTATCTTGAATCTCTTCGTATCTATTGGCTCTTTTACTGCTGCTTGCAAACATATCCAAGTCCTGCTCCTAGAACAAAACAAAACAAAAAAACTTTTACTTATCCTACTATTCCCTCTAGTTACAGTCCTATATTCTCTTCTCTGGTCTTCTCAAATTAAACTTCTTAAGAAAGATATCTACACTCTACTTCCTGTCTTATTCTCTTTTAAACTTTCTATAGTCTGGCTTCTGACTTCTAATCATTCAATACCAGTATGTCTGTGAAACCTGGACAGTATACCAGCATCATGCCAGGAAACTGAATGGCTTCCATTTGAATTAAATTAGAAAGATTCTGAAGATCACCTGGCAAGATAAGATCCCAGACACTGAGATTCTTTCTGGAATTAAACTGCCAAATATTCCAACTCTACTTCAGAGAATAGAACTCAGTTGGAGCTGGCCACATTGTTCAAATGCCAAATATACATTTGCCAAAAAAAAAAAAAAAAAAAATAGAGCAAGAGCTCACAAGGTGGTCGTAAAAGCATCAGAAAAGGACACTCTCAAGGGGGTCTCAAAAATTTTAGAATTAATTGTGTGACATAGGAGACCCTGTCACAGGATCGCCCAGCATGTTGTGCCTTCATCAGAGAAAGTATGCTCTGTGAGAAAAGCAGAATTGAATAAGCTCAAAAGAAACATGAGATATGCAAAATTAAGAGAAGCTACCCCCAAAATTCATATGGAGTATTTGTGTCCGACCTGTGACAGAGCATTCCAAGATAATATTGGTTTGATCAGCCACAGTGGGACACACTGTAACTCAACTCTAATGTGATGTCATTTTGGTCCTCTTCAAGAACAAAGGACAGTAATCAGCCAACCAACCAATCTCTAATAACACTCAAAACTCTAATCATTCAGCCATACTAATTATTCAATGGAAACAGCTTTCTCTAGAGTTACCAATTATCTCAGTGGCCTTTAATTGCAAAAGCTAATGGGCTTTTCTCAGTTTTGAGCCTCTGTAACCCCTCTGCAGGATTTAACACTGTTGATCTTCTCCTCTTCCTCCTGGAAACTCGGCTCTATGGGTTTTGTGACACTGTTCTCTTTTAGTTTTCTTGCCCAACTGCTCCTTCTAATTAACCTTTACGAGTTCTTCACTCATACCATGCCCACCCACCATGGATGTCCTCTGGGACTCTGTCCTGGACTGTCTTCCCTTTTTACTTTATACTATTTCACTTGGTGATCTCATTTCCTATAGGTTCAATTATTTGTATAATCCTAAATCTATATATACAGCCCTAGTCTTTCTTGGTCCTTTTGTCACTGAACAAACATTTATTACTTGCTTAGTATGTAACAGTCCCTGACTACAGGCACAGGTACAAAGAAAGGCAAAACAACAACAACAAAACTTCCCCCAAGCCCCCTAAACTCCAGTCCCTTTCTTGAAGGAGCTCACATTCTAACTACTTTTTGGATATCGTTAACTGGATGTAACATAGGCATTTCAAATTTAACATATCCAAACTTATCATTTCCCTTCCCCACAACCCTTCCCTCAGCTACATTTCTATTACTACTATGGGCTCCCTCACCTTCCTAGTCAACCAAGCTCACAACTCTGGCCTCTTTCTCAATATTTTTTCACCTCACACATCCAGTTGCCAAATCTTGGCAACTTTACCTTTACAATGTCAGCCATAGACATTCCTTTCACTCAGCCACTACTAATTCAGTTGCTTATCACCTCTCACTTGGACCTTCAGGTTGGTCTCACCCTACATTCCTCTATAAGACTACTTTTTCTAAAGTGTGGTCGACTGTATATACAAAAATGTTTGTGGCACCCTTTTTTGTAGTGGCTAGAAACTGGAAATTGAATGGATGCCCATTAATTGGAAAATGGCTGAATAAATTGTGGTATATTAATGTTATGGAATGTTATTTTTCCGTAAGAAATGACCAGCAGGTTATTGGGATTATATCCCAAAGAAATACTAAAGAGTGGAAAGGGACCTGTATGTGCCAAAATGTTTGTGGCAGCTCTTTTTGTTGTAGCTAGAAACTGGAAGATGAATGGATGTCCATCAATTGGAGAATGGTTGGGTAAATTATGGTATATGAAGGTTATGGAATATTATTGCTCTGTAAGAAATGACCAGCAGGAGGAATACAGAGAGGCCTGGAGAGACTTAAATCAACTGTTGCTGAGTGAAATGAGCAGAACCAGAAGATCACTCTACAGTTCAACAACAATACTGTATGAGGATGTATTCTGATGGAAGTGGAAATCTTCAACATAAAGAAGATCCAACTCACTTCCAGTTGATCAATGATGGACAGAAATAACTACACCCAGAGAAGGAACACTGGGAAGTGAATGTAAATTGATAGCACTACTGTCTATCTACCCAGGTTACTTATACCTTCGGAAGCTAATAATTACTGTGCAACAAGAAAATGGTATTTACACACATATATTGTATCTAGGTTATACTTTAACACATGTAAAATGTATGGGATTGCCTGTCATCGGGGGGAGGGAGTAGAGGGAGGGAGGGGATAATTTGGAAAAATGAATAAAAAAAAAAAAAAAGAAAAAAAAGAAATGACCAGCAGGATGATTTCAGAAAGGCCTGGAGAGATTCATATGAACTGATGCTGAGTGAAATGAGCAGAATCAGGAGGTCATTATGCAGAGCAACAACAATACTATATGATGATCAATTCTGATGGACGTGGCTCTCTTCAGCAATGAGAGGATCCAAATCAGTTCCACTTGAACTGTAATGAACAGAATCGGCTACACCCAAAGAAAGAACTACCTGCCATCTAGGGGAGGGGGTGGGGGGAAGGAAGGGAAAACTTGGAACAGAAAGTTTTGCAAGCATCAGTGTTGAAAAATTACCCATGCACATGTTTTGTATATAAAAAAGCTATAATAAAAATGTTTTAAAAAATTAAATTGTGGGTGTAACCTTGCAACTCCTCTTCTCCAGTGGTACCCTATTACCTGCAGGATCAAAGATAAAGAACTCTGGCATTTAGATTCCCTCCTAACCTGGTCCCTTCCTATCTTTCCTGTCTTCTCACAGTAAACATCTCTCCATTTACTCTTTATGTCTAGCACTACTGATCTGTTCTTCAGATATGACATTGTGTCTCTAGTCTCTGAGCCTTTGGTCCCCTGTATCTGGAATCCTTCTCCTTTTCACCTGTGTTTCTGGGTTTCTTTGGCTTCTTTCATGACTCAAATCAAATTTCACCTCTGAAAGAGGGTTTTTCTGGTCCTCCCCAGCTGCTTGTGCTTTTCTGAAATTACCTTCCATCTAGTTTGTATTTATTTGCCTGTTGTCCTTTCCATTAGAATGAGTCCTTAAGAGCAGAGACCATGTTTTTGCATTTCTTTGTATCATCAATGTTTAACACAGTGTCTGGCATGTGAATAATTACTTAATAAATGCTTTATGACTTGCTCAATATCTTAAGAGTATGGGTTGACTTAGCCACAGGTGCTTTCTTTCTTTTCTTTTTTTTTTTTAAATTTAGAATTTTTTTCCTCAGTATATATGCATGAGTAATTTTTTTATAATATTATCCCTTGTATTCATTTTTCCAAATTATCGCCCCCCCTCCCTCCACTCCCTCCCCCCCCCATGACAGGCAATCCCATACATTTTACATGTGTTACAATATAACCTAGATACAATATTTGTGTGTAAATACCATTTTCTTGTTGCACATTAATTATTAGATTCCGAAGGTATAAGTAACCCCACAGGTGCTTTCTATATGTATTCTCCAGGTGTTTCCTGGCCACATGTGTTCTCTTTCTGTGTTCCTTTTCTCACTAGTGTTATTTCTCACCTGTGGAAGAATATGTGTATCGGTGTGTATCTGGTATCACTTATTTTGCTATGTTAGGTAACTAAAAGTCTTTTGCTGTGAACTAACATATATCCTACTTGGGTAAAAGAAACACATCCACAAGGTTCATGTACTGTGGTTTGGAGTGGACCTAGGGTTTCAAGGTTTCAGCTTTCAGAGTATTTGCACCAGGAGGACCCTGGGATATATAGTCATGATTCAGAACTTCTGTCTGAACAAGAATCAGTACAAATGAAAATGAATTAAAAAATGAAAGAAAATGTGAAATGTCTCAATGGAAAAATGGCTGATCTAGAAATTAGATCCAGAAGAGGCAATTTAAAAATTAATGGTCTATCTGAAAGTCATGCCCAATAAAAGAGCCCCAATATTCTAGAAACAGAGAGGGAAATACTGACTGAAAGAATCTTAATAATAATTGGATAGTTATTAACTAACAATTTGCTTTTCCTCTTTCTTTTTTTAAATCAGATTTACTAAGGGTTTGTCTATTTTGTTGGTTTTTTCATAGAACCAACTCTTAGTTTTATTAATTAATTCAATAGTTTTTTTACTTTCAATTTTATTAATCTCACCTTTTATTTTTAGAATTTCAAGTTTTGTGTTTGTCTGGGGGTTTTAAATTTGTTCCTTTTCTAGCAATTTTAGTTGTAAGCCCAATTCATTGGCCCTCTTTTTCTCTATTTTATGCAAGTAGGCTTGTAGAGATATAAAGCTTCCCCTTATTACTGCTTTGGTTGTATCCCACACATTTTGGTATGATGTGTCATTATTGTCATTTTCTTGGGTGAAGTTATTAATTATGTCTATGATTTGCTGTTTTACCCAATCATTCTTTAGTATAAGATTTTTTGGTTTCCAATTATTTTTTGGTCTATTTTCCCTTGGCTTTTTATTAAATGTAATTTTAATTGCATTGTGGTCTGAAAAGGATGCATTTACTATTTCTGCCTTACTGCATTTGATTTTAAGGTTTTTATGCCCTAGTATATGATCAGTTTTTGTATAGGTTCCATGAACTGCTGAGAAGAAAGTATACTCCTTTCTGTCTCCATTTAGCTTTTGCCAGAGATCTGTCATATCAAACTTTTCTAGTATAATATTTACCTCTTTGACTTCTTTCTTATTTATTTTGTGGTTTGATTTATCTAATTCTGAGAGTACAAGGTTGAGATCTCCCACTATTATAGTTTTGCTGTCTATTTCTTCTTGTAGCTCTCTTAATTTCTCTTTTAAGAATTTTGATGCTGCACCACTTGGTCCATATATTTTAATATTGATACTGTTTCATTATTGATGCTACCCTTTAGCAGGATATAATGCCCTTCCTTATCTCTTTTAATTATATCAATTTTTGTTTTTGCTTGATCCGAGATGAGGATGGCTACCCCTGCTTTTTTGGCTTTACCTGAAGCATAATAGATTCTGTTCCACCCTTTTACTTTTAGTTTAATGTATCACCCTGTTTCAGGTGTGTTTCCTGTAAACAACATATAGTAGGATTCTGACTTTTAATCCAGTCTGCTAACTGCTTCCTCTTTATGGGGGAGTTTACCCCATTCACATTTATGGTTAGAATGACAAATTCTATATTGCTTGCCATCCTGTTAACCCTTGCTTATGCTTTCTCCTTTCCTTCCCTCTCCCCCTCTCCCCAGTATTAAACGTGTGAGCATCACTTGCTTTTCACAGCCCTCCCTTTTTAGTATCCCTCCCCCACCTTAAAGTTCCTCCCCTTATTTTACCCCTTTTCCTCACAATTTCTGTATTCCCTTCCCCTTAGCCTACTCCTTCCCTCTCACTTTTCAATGAAGTGGAAGAAGTTTCACCATAAATCCCACAAGGAAAACCCAAGGTACATTGTTACAAAACTATAATCTCAAGGAAAAAATATTGCAAACTGCCAGACCAAAACAATTCAAATATCAAGAAGCAACACTCAGGATTACCCAGGATCTGGCAGCTTCTATTATAAAGGATTGGAGGACCTGCAATGCCATATTCTGGAAGGCAAAGGACTTGGGGTTACAACTAAGAATTAACTGTCCAGTGAGATTCAGAACATCTTTCAGGGGAAGTGATGGAGCTTTAGTGAAGTAAGACTTTCAATCATTTCTATTAAAAAAAAAAAAACAGAACTAAACAGAAAATTAAATCAGAATTACTGTCTGACTAGGTAAAAAATTCACTCTGTCATTACCAAGTAACTCAGAGGCAGCATGATTTGGTGAGAAAAGCAGTGGAATTGGAGTCACAAGACCCAGGTTTAAATCTCATCTGCTCACTTACTACTTGTGGGACTTCGGGTTTCATCACTCTGGCCCTCGTTTTCTTCACCTGCAAAATGAAGTATCTATTAACAAAATCTTCATCCTATACTTATCTCTGGTATATTCCTTCCATTTTTTGAATCCTGGCTTTTCCCAAAAGATACCAGCTCTTCTGTAGGTCTGTCCAACAATCTTCATGACCTCAGAAACTCTGGAATGGGATGGAGTCAGCTTATTCCTTGTTCCTCCTTACTGCTTCTAGACTCCTATACTGCTGCTATCACTTGATAACCCTGGCCCCTTTGAGGTTACTAGAAGCACTGATATAGCGCTTTCAAGAATAGACTGCTCACTTAAAGAACACAGAATCATGCAGGTAGCCTCTAGGTGGCATGGTAGATATAGCACTGGATTTAGAGTCAGGAAGGCTTCAATTCAAATTTTACCTCAGATATGATTTGCATAGCACAAAGCAAGTCATTAACTTTACTGTGCCTTAGTTTTCTCATCTGTTTAAAAAAAAATAGATTGTTCATATCCTTCCTTTCCACTCTAGCCACTATTTTCATATTCAGGATGTTAATATTCATACTTAAGACCTATCACTATGGGCTTCTCAGTTCATCAATCACTTTGATACCTCTATCGTCTCTCTACTTCAGCCATATAATATTATATATAGCAATATATATAATAGAAATGATAAGGAATAGTTACACCTTAAATTTTTTATTCAACCCAATTTATCCCATGCACCTTTAAGATTATGATCAGAGAAGAGAATTTAAGAATTCAAAATCTCTTTCCCCTCTGCCTATCGCCTCCTAAATTTGTTCTTTATCCTGGCCATGATTTCCTGTCCCAAGTCCCTCTGCCCCTTGCTGTTCTCCCAGAACATTACTCTTGCTCTGGCCTCCTTTTCTTCCCCTCACAGACTTGACCCTGTAGTTCCTCAGTTTAATTAAGCATTGTCCTCTATATTTGAATCTTTTGTTCCTTTGTCCTGTTGAATTACCTTGTCCACATTGATCCCCCAGCTTATGTAGGATTTTCAAGGTCAAAACAGGATTTTATATTTGTTCCTGGAAGTAAGAGGGCCCTGGAGTCAGAATTAAGAAGACCTGCCTTTAAATCTTGCCTCTGTTACTTATTAGCTGTGTGACCATAGACAAGTTATTTAATCATTCTATACCTTATATAAAAGGAGAGTTTGGCCTTGATGACCTTTAAAGGCCTCTATAATTTCAAATTTGTGATCTTATGACATTTTTATAAGTTTTTTTCTCTTGCTCCACTCTCAGGATAAGAATATTCTCTCATCTTCATCTCAGGATGTCGCTTCTTGCCAAAGCTAACCTTTCTCTGTGTGTTATTGATTCCTGCAATTATCCCATGACCTATGTGTTCTAGGTATCCTTTTTCTCTTGTTCCCCATCAGACCATGAGTCCATGAGCAGGTGCAATGTTTTGTTTAAACTTTGCATCAACTTCTAGTACTTAACTATGCACAGTAGACCCTTAGTAAATGTTTGAAAATTAAGTGATTTACCTATGGTCACTTGGCTAGTATGTGACTAAAGTAGGGTTTGAACCTAGGTCTTCCTGAATTCAAGGTGAGTGCCTTATTCACTATACAATACTGCCATTCGGATATGTATTATCTCATTTTATTCTCACAAGTTCATGAGATAGGCTTTATACATTGTAGGATTCTCATTTTACAAATGAGGAAACTGAAGCTAAGAAAAGTTAAGTGGAATGGGCTGCCCCAAGAGATCTTCACTGATTTTCACTGGAGGTCTTCATGCATTGGCAGATGGTCATTTATTTGGTGATAAAGAAGATTCCTATTTAAGTACAGGTTGAGGACTCTTCCAATTCTGTAATTCTATAAGGTTAAGCAATATGCCACAAGTTAAATGGCAGTTATAAACAGAAGAATCCTTTCCCACTTTAGAATTTTAAAGACTAGGATTCAGAGGAGGAACAGGACTGGCCCACAAAAGTATAGGACAAGCCTGAAAAGTGATTTTCAGTCCCTTATGGCAATTCATGGGGCAAGTAGGTGGCAGAATAGACAGAGTGGTGAGCTGGGAGTCTAGAAGACTCATTTTCTTTGAGTTCAAATCTGGCCTCAGACATTTACTAGCTGTGTGACCATGAGCAAGTCACTTAACCTTGTTTGCCTTAGTTTTTTCATCTTTCAAATGAGTTGGAGAATGAAATGGCAAGTAACTCCAGTGTCTTTGCCAAGAAAACCCAGTAAAGGACCAAGAAGAGTTGGAAAGGACTATATAATCTCAACAATAATTTTTTTAAAGGGCAATTCAAACTGGTTTTTACAAAAAACTTCATTCTTCTAGGCAAAATCAAGATCAAATTCAATACTATTCATTTTTTTCCCCTAAAATGAATCTATTTTACTTCTACATACTTGCATCTTTTGGAATCAAAGAAAGACATTGATTTGAAATTGTCAGAACTGAAAAATTTCTTAGAGGCCATTGAATCCAAAACTATCATTTTTGCAGATGGGGAAACTGAGGACCAAAAAAAGAAAGGGAGTAAAGAAAAACCTCCATATTCTTAAATCTACAAAATCCATCCTCTTTATATTCTTCAAAATGTCTTATAATCTCCTGTCCTGCCTTAAAAGCCATTATAAAAAGAAATAATGAGGAGGGACGAAATGTTAAAGCTGACTAATCTGCTGAAGCAGAGAATAGTTATCCAGGCAGTTTTGAAGCACAGAGGACCTTATATATTTCACTAACAGGAATATTCCTTTCTTAGCTCATGCATTTTATCACATTTCCTTAGGTAGGGAAATGTGTTTCCCCCTTTTATAAATTTAGTATTAACTCCAATGAGGCTATTAAAAAAGGGATCTCATATTTAGAAAAAAATCTAAATGATCCTCTCTGAAATTCCTGCTAATGACATTAGCTTATGAAAGGCTCCATCCTGGTGTAGTAAAGTCTTGGCCCAAAACCACAGAACAGAAGATTGCTGTCACTCTCCTGGCCTTTAACTAAATTCAATGAACTTTGGTCAACTAACAACCTACTTTGTTAATCTTTGGAACACTAAAAAAGAAAAATGGAATTCCTGCGCTTAAGAAACTATGGACATTTATACAAATAACTATCAGACAGGGTAGCAGAGAGGTCATCTTTTAAAGGGACACAGAACACCTGATTCAACAAGGAACCATTTCTTGCAAATGTCCTTTAGCAAAGGACCAGAGCAGAGGTGATTCATTACAAGGGGGCTAGGAGCCAAACTCATCCTCATGCATGCTCTATATAGAATAGCTTGCCCTCCCCACAATAATTCACACATAAATTTAGAACATGATTAAATGTGTACTCTAACAGAATTCCAAGGAGGAAAAATGTTTCCCTGTTAGAAATACACTTATCAACAGAGCTCAAATTTCTACGGAGTTTTAAATACATCTCTTTTGATAATACTATGAGAGAGAAGTAGTATATGTGTAATCCCTATCCCAAATCCCTTTGGTGTGGGACTCTTTCCCTATTTGTGAAAATAAAGACCTTGTCCTGAGTGAAGGTGGGGGGAGAGACAGAGAGAGAGAGAAAAAAGAAGAATCTAGCTACATCCATATCTATGTCTGAATTCTTACCTATCCTTTGATCACTGAATGAGTGTTGCCTCAGACAAACTGAGACATTGAAAAGACTTTAACTTTAAAAAGTCAAGGTCTTCTACTGCATCCAGGGCCACTGCCATCCTGGAGGGGAGACTGAGATTGATGACTTTGCACAATCCTGCCTTACTTAAATCCAATTCACTTGCAAGTGCAGACGTCCCCCTCCTAATGTCTCCTAATTTTCTTCTTCAAGAAAGAAAGACAAAAAAAAAAAAAAAAAAAAAAAAAAAGGAAAGACAAATAATAACAACCTTTATTTACAAAAAAGAAAGGGAGAAAAATCTAGATCTAGATCTATCTAATCTATTAAGAGACAGAGACATAGAGAAAAAGAGAGAGACACACAGAGAGAGAGAGAGAGAGAGAGAGAGAGAGAGAGAGAGAGAGAGAGAGAGAGAGAGAGAGAGAGAGAGAGAGAGAGAGAGAGAAGGAGAAAGAAAGAGGGAGGGAGGGAAAGAAAGAGAATGGGAGAGAGGGAGAGATTGAGAGAAAGGAAGGGATAGGAACAGGGAAAAAGAGGGAAGAAGGGAGAGAAAGAGAGAAAAAGAGAAAAAGAGAGAGACAGAGAGAGAGAGAATGCTTTGGTTCTTATGCAAGTCTTCTTTGAATTTTTTCAAGCTTCCAGTCACTTCAGGTGCTTCTGGCTTCCAGCTTTAAGAGAAAAGAGGAAGAGGCTCATCTCACTTCAAGTTGCTGAAGAAAAAGACACTAGAAGACAAGAGAGGAGTTAACAGTCACTGTTATGTCTCTATGTCTTGCTTGCTACACTAGAGACTTCAGGGAGTTTCCCCTTGGGTGAGATCTCATTCTGAGATCCCTGTATTGTCTGGTTGTCTCCTGTGTTGTAGTGGTGGTAGTAGTTATTGCTTTCTTTGATTTCTCTTTTGCTATGCTTTGGGAGAAATGGGTTTCTTTGCTACTTGCTATGTGTGTATTGTACATTGTGGAAGTGGTATTTAATGGGAAAGTGGTCAAGTTTTAGATATAAAGCTTGGAGTTCAACTTCTTCCAATAATGACAGCAATTTGAAATTAGCTTGAACCCAAACATTTCCCCTAAACTAATGTGAGAAATGGATGGGCATTTGGTTTCCACAGTCAGGAAAATTAAATTGGAGAAATGAAACCTAAATTAGAAAACTGAAATACAGTTTCAGTAGCACAAGGACATCAAGGAATAATCAAGAGTGGAGGTTAGCTATCTTCCCCCAAAAGAATGTAAGCTCCTTGGGAGCAGGGACTGACTTTTGTAATCGGGCCGTAGCCTGAGATTTGTAAAGAATCTTTTGTTCTCTGCGTTTAGCACCCTTCTGTTACCTTCCTCCTTCCAGAGTGTAAACTCCCTGGGAGCAGGGACTAGCTACGTAATGAGGGATGGAGATTTGCTTCATGTAACTTTTGTAACATCCAATTAATGGGGATCAATGGAGGAACTTACCCTTCAGGATAGGAAATAAAATCCTGTCTTTGGAGTTTCAAAAGTATGTCTACTCATCCAGGCACCCATTCTTGCAAGAATGTAAAATCTTCCCTGCATTCATCAGTGAGTCAGTGGAGTTCTTGGTAAGATATTTTGTTTTCTTACACTAATAATATCTAAAGAAGCAGATGGATATAATTCTAGTCTGATATCTCCTCTCTGTGAGGAGAGCAGAGTGGCCTTCAGTCCCAATTTCCCCTTCCTTTTTATGACAAGAATGAAAGTCTCCCTTGGAGAAAGTGTGTGTGAGGGGTGGCGGGGAGGGAGACAGGGAAAAAAGGGTTAGATAGAGGTGGCAATTCCATCCCTTTGAACCACACAAGGAAAGTCCCCTTGATGACGTGCAGCTTCTAAGGGAAATGTAGCAATAGCCCTAAGGCCATCTGGCCTTGGGAGTGATGTAGTTAAAAATGATATATTTCTTCCCCTAGCTTTCAGGACTAGATGTAGTGATAACCCCGAGGGTCCCCTGGCCTTGGGAGTGCTGTAGTTCCACAACTTTGCTGGCTGTCAGATAACAATCTGTGGTCAGTGATAACGAAGTTTCTTAGGTAATAATGAAGTGTGTACCAACCCACTCCTCAAATCCAGCTGTAAGCCATAAAATGAGCATATCAGTGATATGAAACACCTGGTCTCTCTAATGTTTTCCTATACTTTCATCTTCTTGCTCCGGGTTCTTTGCTAAATTCTTTTGGAGGTTATCCCACTTTAATTGGTGTTACAATTATAATAGACTTTGCTTCTTGACTTGGAGATGGGTCCGAGCTTCAAATTCTTTTGAGACCTCATGACACTGGAACCCAATCTTTTTGGGTTCTCCTTTGAACCCCAGCACCCTGTTACTGGCAGAAGTGGTAGTGGACAGCCTTGCCACAATGAGCACCTGGCTCTGTGTGGGGTCGATCTACCTCTGAGACCTCCTTATTATATATGTGCTAAATTATATATATATCCACATATATGTATGTGTATATATTTGTATAAATGTGTGTGTGTGTGTGTAGCTAGGTTGTTCAGCAAATATAACACTGGATTTAGAGTGAGGAAGACCTGAGTTTAAATACTGCCTCCAGTGCTCATTAGTTGTATAAACCTCTCACTCTCAGTTTACTCCATTGGAAATTGGAAATATGAGGAACAAATGAGAGAATACACTTTGTTTTTGCTTGTCCTTTGTTTTCGAAGAGGACCAATGCCATCATGATGTTGGGGCCAGGGTACAGTTTGGCTGTGGCTGATCAGTTCAATATGAATTTGGAAGGCTCTATTTACCACAGGTCAGGCATGAGTAATCTATTAGAACACTTGGGATGGAAGTGTCTCTGGATTTGCATAGTTCACATTTCCTTTGTGCTACTTCGTCTGCTTTGCTCATAGAGCACCTTGTTTAATGTAGACATGCCATGCTGGGTAATCCTGTGCCAATGTCTCCCATGTCTCCCAGGAAATTTCTTCAGAGAGAAGACCTCGAGATTGTCCTTGTACTGCTGCTTCTGACCATCATGGGAGGACTTGCCTTGTTTGAACTCTCCATAAAAGAGTCTTTTAGGCAAATGTACCTTTGTCATTCAGAGTATGTGGCTAGTCCTTTGGAGTTATCCTCTTTGTAGTAAAGTTTGAATGTTTGACCAATCAGCTCAAGAAAGGACCTTAGTGTCTGGTACCTTAACTTGCTAGGGGAGCTTTAGAATCTCCCCAAGACAGTTTGTATGGCAGCAATTCAGTTTCCTGGTATGATGGTGATAGACTGTTCCGATTTCACAAGCATGCGACAATGAGATCAGGCCAATGGCTCTGTAGACGTTTAGTTTGGAAGTTACTCTAACACCTCTTCTTTCCACGCTTTCCTTCAGAGCCTCAAATAGAGGCAATGTTCACATCAACCTCATTATCAATTCGTCTGTATACTGCCAAGGTAAGTGAACTTATCCACAGCATTCAAAACTTCTCCATTTGCTGTAATTGAAGATACCATGTGTGGATAATGTCTTGCTAGCTGGTGAGGGACCTCTTAGTAAATTGCTTTGCAAACCTCAAAGTGCTGGATGAATGTGGGTTTTCTTTTGTTTTCACACCACTTACCTTTCCCCGTGTATCTTTCCCCATCTATCTCTAAGAGAGCCATCCTTTATGACAAAGGATAAGAAAGTTTGGGGTCACAGACCAGTATTATAAGGTATCTCAAAAGGATTGGCAGCCTTGAACCCATCTCCTAGTCAAGAGACAAAGTTTATTGTTATTATAATGCGAGTTGAAGCAGGCTAAGTTCCAAAAGGATTTAGCAAAGAACCAGGAGAAAAAAGATAACTTTATAGAGCAAAGTTAGACCAAAGCTTCAGGTTACATATTTGCTAATTTTGTGGCTTACAGGAGCTTTGAGAGGTGGTCTATTCAGTATTCTCAGGAATACTGAGCCATCACTGACCAACAGATTATTGATCTGACTATCAGCACTGTTTCTAGGGCTGTCCTAAGACCAGAAGACTTTAGAATCATTGACAGATTGTTAAAACAATAGCACTCTAAGGTCAGGGAATCTCAGGATCCCTGCTATATTTCCCCTAAAAGCTGTATCCCATCATTCTCCTCCCATCTTTGAAGTCCTGCTTGGTCCCTATAACTTCACAATATTCATTTTGATTGTTTTGTTCATGTTGTTCTTTGTCTTCACATTGTTATCACTGTGTACTTTCTAGGTGTGTTTGTTTTCATATTTATCATGTCTTACAAAGCAATGGTAATATTCTATTATATTAATGAACCACAACTTGATTGGCAGCTCCCTAATCTCTAAGCATTTGTTTCTAATTCTTTGCTCTTATGAAAAGTGCTTCCATAAGTATTTTGGTGGATATAGAATTTTTCTTTTTTATAATTTATTCCTTGGAGCACTTGCCTAGCTATGGAATATCTGGGGCAAAGGAAATAGATGTTTAATCTCTTTCTAAACATAATTCTGAATCTTTTTTTTTTTCAGAGTAGGTGGAACACAGCTCCACCAATAATGTATAAGTGCCCCCATTTTTCTAAAACTCTTCCCAAATTGATTATGATGTTAGCTACATTTTGCATATGAGGAAACTGAGGGGGGTGAAGTGATTTGCTAAGGGCTTTATACAGCTGATGAGTGTTAAAGATGGGGGGGGATGGACCCAGGTCTCTGATTCCAAGTCCTATATTCTTTCCACTTTGTTATCCCCTTCTGCCCTATGCCTCTCCAATTTCTTTTTTCTTACATTTATAGTTTATAGATTCTCTCAGTTACTTAGATTTAGAACCTCCAAGTGATTTTTGACTCCAGTCTCCTCCATCCTCTTGATGTGAACTACCTTTCATAGTCAGGAAGAAGCCCAAATGATTGTAATCATATGTAACCAATTCCCAGATTATCCTATAGAAAAATGTGAAGTTAAGAGTAGTTAATTCATCCATCCCGTCTCCAATCTAGTTAGCATCTTTAAAGTCAGTCATAACAACCTTTAAGACAACCTACATGGGAATTTAGCTTTCTCAGACTGTTTTATTACCATAAATTTAGACAGTCATAGTGTAAACTCTATCAACCATAATTGCATACATAAAAAAAGAAGTTAGCTTTCCCAGATTATCTTGATTGGCATATTTTAGACAGGTCTGGGATCTGGTCTGCCAGGTGAACTCCATCTGGCTCTTTGACCCTCCCAGTTGAGATCTTACCTTTACATTTGGGAAATCTCAAAGGCTATATTTCCTTGATAAAATATCTGAATATGATGTTGAAGATCTTTGCTGAGTTCTTTTCAGGACTAAACCCATTAAGAGGTTTCTCTCTCTCTCTCCCCCTCCTCATAATGTTTTCCCATCTTTCTCCTTACTCTGGCTAACTCTGGTTAATCTGTTAAGGCAAAAGACACCCCAACAAGATTAGGATCTCCTGGTCAGTGTTGCAGGTTTGGTGAAAGAATCACATATGCAGTCTCCAAGTTAAGGGGCAAAGATTTATTATAATGTAATGCCAAGTGAAGCGAGCTAAAGTTCTAAGGGAATCTAGCAAAGAGCAGAAAGTAAGAAGATAACTTTATAGGAAAGAGAAACAGGTAAATCTGCTAATTTTATGATTTATAGGTACAGTTGAAGAGTGGTAGGGGTGGGGTAGTTCCCATCATTGGATTCTATGGCTTATTGACCAACAGATTGTTGTCTGACAGCCAGTATTGTTTATGACACTCCCAAGGCCCTGTAGCCTTAGAGTTTCTGAGGAATTACTACATTCTCATACCTCATCATAACTATATGCTCTCCCAATTCTATTTCATATTTGCCACTGCTGGTGTCTATTGTATCCCTTCATTTTGTCTCACCTAAATAAATTTGCCTTTTGCCAAAGAGAATGGCCATTGTGAATTTGTCATATGTTTATTTAGAACTAGGAATTGCACCCCAATCCCATCACTCTTAATATCTAGTCAGGGGTCAAGTCTCATGGATTCTTCATCTATAAGTGCCATATACATTGGAGTCATGTACTCTTCATTCCTATTCCTACTTCTATCATTCTCTCTTTTTTCAATTTCATTTAAAAAAATCCAAACTGAACACACATCAAAATGAACATTTCCATATACACAAAAACAGAATCATATCTGAAACCCACAGTTCTGTATTGTATACAGTTTGCTTTAAGAAAGCATATTAAAAGCATCATTTTTAATTCTTAAAGATTTCTCTAGTCTAAAAACCCTTTTCAGATTCAGATTTCTATTGGAAAATGTGTAGAAGAACAAAAGCCTTTTTTAGGGATATGGATTAACGATGGCAAGACAGGCTTTGAACAAAGTACTTCTAGTCTTCTTAAAATCATTGCCTTCCAGTCTCTCCCACCCACCATCCACCCTAAAGGAAAGTCTCTTTTTTCTCATTCAGAATGAATATTACTATATTGATTGCAAGGAAAGAGATCCTTTCAATATTTGAGGGGAATTCAGTCAAGAAAGGAACTTAGTGATTATTAAGTTAGTCCTTTTTGAGGCTTGAAATAGAATGTTAACACAAATTGTATTTTAACATATTATGACATTTTCTTTGATCAAGATTTCTATAAATGTTACCTCAAATTGTCTTCTGGCATAGAGATATCTGAAAGCATAATGGGACTATGCCATTTTGAACATTTCTCTCTCTCTGAGATGGAACATGCTTAGATTTAGAATAATGTTAAATTCTTTAAAAATGTGTTTCTGAAGCCTTGAAAAATTCACATAAACTGATGCTGAGTGAAGTGAGTAGAACCAGGAGAACAATGTACACAGTAACAAGAAGATTATGTGATGATCAATTATGATAGCATTAGCTCTTTGCAGGAATACAGTGTTCTAAAATAATTCCAATAGATGTTAGAAAATGGCATTTGCATCCAGAAAAAGAACTATGGAGACTGAATGCAGATTGAAGTATACTATTTTCACCTTTTTTTGTTGTTTGCTTTTTTTTCCATGGTTTTTCCCTTTGGTTTTGATTTTTCTTTAACTACATGACTAATATGGAAATATGTTTTAAATGCATAACCTGTAATAATCAGATTGTTTGCTGTGTTAGGGAAGGGGGAAGAAAAGGAGGGAGGGGGAAAAGTTTGTGTGAGAAATGAATGGGTATTTGATGAGGTCTTCAATGTTCCATGTAATTAGCAGAGGAATTGATAAAAAATAATCCCTGAGGCAAGCAGGATGAAGGAATTGAGAGCTTAGCTCCATGATCCTACCTTCTAGGGATGTGGTCCAGAATGAAATCCAAGTTGTGTCAAACCCTGAGACCCTCCTCTGTAGGGATCTCCAGGAGTCTCACCTTGCCACACCTTGTCAGAAAACCAAGTTATATCCCTGAGGTTAAATTTTCCCTATGAAATCTACTTATGGGCTATCTCATGGCTGCTGCTTTCCTTCGGCTCAGTTTTGCCATGACATTCTGCTTTGTGGTATCTCTCCCCTTATACTTCCCTCATACCATGTAGTATCTCTCCTAACTTCACTCTGCTTCCCAACCCCACTTCTCCTCTTTATAGTTAACTTTTAGGGTGCTAAGTCCCTTTCAGGATTTAGCCTGCCAGCTAAGGAGATGCTCCAACCTCATGGGGTGTTTCCTTTTTCCTGGGTAATTGTGAGTTCCATTGAGGAACTTGTCTTTCTTTTTTCTTTCTTTTTTTTTTTTTTTTGGCTCATTATTAATATATTTTCCATTATTTTCTTTTTTTTTTAATTCATTTTTCCAAATTATCCCCTCCCTCCCTCCACTCCCTCCCCCCCGATGGCAGGTAATCCCATACATTTTACATGTGTTACAATATAACCTAGATACAATATATGTGTGTAAATACCATTTTCTTGTTGCACATTAATTATTAGCTTCCGAAGGTATAAGTAACCTGGGTAGATAGACAGTAGTGCTAACAATTTACATTCGCTTCCCAGTGTTCCTTCTCTGGGTGTAGTTATTTCTGTCCATCATTGATCAACTGGAAGTGAGTTGGATCTTCTTTATGTTGAAGATTTCCACTGAGGAACTTGTCTTTCATATGCTCTTCCACTCTATTTCATAGTTACCATTCTTGGTATCTATTGTATTCCTTCATTTTGTCTGTA
This sequence comes from Sminthopsis crassicaudata, assembly GCF_048593235.1. Classification (NCBI taxonomy): domain Eukaryota; kingdom Metazoa; phylum Chordata; class Mammalia; order Dasyuromorphia; family Dasyuridae; genus Sminthopsis; species Sminthopsis crassicaudata. Next base: position 440,584,964 of record NC_133618.1, on the reverse strand, counting down.
ATTCTTCCCTAAATAATGGTCAAAGAGAATGAGCACTGCGAATTCCTCATATGACAGAACACCAACTTTTGGTGCTTACCATCATCTGCTGTCTACATCACCCACATCACTATTTATGTGGTTTCCACAGTTATGAAAATTAAAATGGAGAAATGAAACAAATTAGAAAATTGAAACTCATAAGGACATTAAAGAATAACCAGGAATGGAGATTTAGATTTGAATGGGAGCCCCCTGGATTTTGCTCTTAACCTCCTCAGGTAATCTTCCTCTAAAAGAATGAAGAATGAGAGCTTCTTGGAGCAGGGACTAGGTCTGTGATAAGGAGGGGGAATTTCCCTCTTGGACCAGGAAGGATTGGGAGAGTGTAGACATGAACAACAGTACGAACTCAAAGTGCTATTATCAAAGGACTACATGAAGCTCAGCAGGATTGGGAAATAAACCTGGATGAGCTGCCACTGCCCACTGTTTCCCCAGTTGCAAGTTGGTCCACTACTGGTTGAGGAGTAGTGTTACAACCAGTGCTCTTTAGAGTGAGAGAAAAAATCCTTTATTCAGTGATTTTCTTGAATAAGAGAATAAGGGGGGGGGGAAGTGAAGCATGTACCCATAGATGAGACATATATAGTACTTAGAGGGAGCAAAATTTATACTGGTAGCTTGATTCTTTACCCCTCCCTTTAAGGTTTAGATTGGTCAGATTTACAGACCAGTTGGATACAATTGGTCGGATTTACTATCCAAATAGTAGTTAGACTGGATACAATCAAAATTACAATTGGTCAGATTTACCACCCGAATAACAATTAGATTGCATTACAATCCCCTCAAAAAGTCATGTTTTGGCACTGATCATAATTGGTTTGGGTTAGTTTAACCCTAAACCCTCTTTGTTATGAATTCAGTTGTCTAACCAGTTCCTCAACTCACAGGTGAATGGAGATATCCTAACAAGATATTTCATCTCTCTCTCCCCTTATCCTGTTCTAATATTTGTGGAAACCCAACTTCTTATCCTTCTTTCAGTGCCAAAGAAAGAACTGCTCAAAATTGAGTATATTATATACTATATAAATGAGAATGTTAACCTGGAAAGAATCCTGACCAATCAGGAGAAGTAGGGCTAACTAAAGCCCATAATCAAAGCTTGACCTGGCTTCTGTAAGTGTATTCTCATTCTTTGGAACTGGAGTATATCCATTCTTGCAAGAATGTAAAATAAATCTTTCCTGAATTCATCGGTGAGTCAGTAGAGTTCTTGGTAAGATATTTTGTTTCTTACATTTGGAACTCAAAATCTTACAAAAAATGAATATTAAAAACTATCTTTACATGTAATTGGAAAAAATAAAATACTATTGAAATTTTTTAAATGATCAAAAAAAAAATGTGTTTCTGGCAGAAATACCTAAAAACCTTTTAAGAATATAGTTAATTCAATATATAACTTTAAAATCTGTCCTGCTTATCTGTTTCCTTCTGTCTACCCTTACATTTACTCCTCTGTTAAAAATGCTTCACTAATCCTTTTTTCTTCAATTTTAATTTGACAATCCTATTGATAACTTTTTTTTTCACTTCCCTCCTTATTGAAAGAAAAAAAGAAAGAAAACATTGAAACAAATCCTCACTTTGGCTGTATATAAAATGTGTGTTATCTATGTTGTATCCATCAACTCTCTATTAGGGATTGGGTAATGTGCTTCATCGTTTGTTGTTCAATCATTTTCAGTTGTGTCCAACTCTTTGTGATTCCTTGGCTTTCTTGGCAAAGATACTGGAGTGGTTTGCCATTTCCTTCTCCAGCTAATCTTACCAATATAAAAAAGGCAAAAAGGGTAAAGGGACTTGCCCAGGATCATACAGCTAATAACAGCCTGATTTGAACTCTGGTCTTCCAGGCCCATTATACTGAAGAGGGGACCCTGAAACTCTGAAAATCCTTAAAGGAGAAAATCTCCTTCAACTCTGCCTCAGTGAGGGACCCCACCCCAAGGATAAAAGGATAAACAGTTTCATCTTTGTTATCTGGGTGGGGTCAGTTATCAGTCTTGAAACCCATTGAATTCAATTCAAATTCTAGCCCTAGATGAAGCCCAAAGAGGAGACAACTTGGGACTCCATCCATGGGCCCCTTTAGTTAACTCTCTCATTATAAAAGGAACCAAACTAAAACCCTTTCTTTGCAGAGGTTCCAAACATGCTAGCACCATGCTTGGCACCCCAAGGAGCTTCTGTCCACTGGAATACTCTTTCCAGTGCTATCCTCTCTACCTATTTCCCTAATTAGACTTTAACCTTACTTCCAATCCCCATAATAAACCTCTTTTATCATGCTCAAAAAATTATCAAACTGTGCATACCCTTTGATCCAGCAGTGTTACTACTGGGTTTGTATCCCAAAAAGATCTTAAAGAAGGGAAAGGGACCTATATGTGCAAGAATGTTTGTGGCAGTCCTTTTTGTAGTGGCCAGAGGCTGGAAACTGAGTGGATGCCCATCAATTGGAGAATGGCTGAATAAATTGTGGTATATGAATATCATAGAATATTATTGTTCTGTAAGAAATGACCAGCAGGATGATTTCAGAAAGGCCTGGAGAGACTTACATGAACTGATGCTGAGTGAAATGAGCAGGACCAGGAGATCGTTGTATACTTCAACAACAATACTATATGATGATCAATTCTGATGGACGTGGCCCTCCTCAACAATGAGATGAACCAAATCAGTTCCAAAAGAGCAGTAATGAACTGAACCAGCTACATCCAGTGAAAGAACTCTGGGAAATGACTATGAACCACTACATAGAATTCCCAATCCATCTATTTTTGTCCGCCTGCATTTTTGATTTCCTTCACAGGCTCATGGTACACTGTTTCAAAGATCAATTCTTTTTGTACAGCAAAATAACTGTTTGGACCTGAATACATATATTGTATTTAACTTATATTTTAACATATATAACATGTATTGGTCAACCGGCCATCTGGGGGAAGGGGTGGGGGGAAAAAGGGGAAAAGTTGGAACAAAAGGTTTTGCAACTGTCAATGCTGAAAAATTACCCATGCATATGCCTTGTAAATAAAAAGCTATAATTAAAAAAAAAAGGTTAAAAAACATAAACCTCTTTTATCAATCTAGGTTTTCAGGTCTGTAAATTCCTTTATAGAAAACTTCTGCACCACCAGAGGGAGTCCCTGAAACTCCCTACCCTTGCACCAAATCCTAAGGGGTTACAGGAGAACTCCATTTGACTCCTTTGTAGGAAACTGGGACTGAAGGTCAGGGTCACAGAGCTACTAAGCACCTGAGTCTAAATTTGAACTCCAGCACTCCATCCACTGACTGTCCCAACATCTTTGCCTCCAGATAATAATTGTTTAGTAATTTTTAAAAACAAATGTCAATTGTATTTGCCCAACCAAGTGCATAATATCCAATATTTATTCAATCAATGAATCAAACCTGTTTTAAAAATCCTTAAATGAAATTTGTTTTAATATTTAATTTTTATATGTATTTTATATCTAGATTTTTTTATATTTAATGCAGCATTTACCACATTCCACCTGGGTGATTTTCTAGGTCACTGAATTCTCATCTTTTTAGAGTTATTTATTTTACAGTTATTATTAAATTACTATTCCATTTAGGTCTTTTTTTTTTTTTTAAACTTAAATCCTCCCTATTAATCAGTCCTCTCATTGCCTCAGTAGCAAGTCTTGGTTAAATTGCTGTCACCTGTTCCAGAAGCCCTTCTAGGTGACTGAGGCTGGATCCTACCCACTAAGAACTGTCACAGCGTAAGATTTCAGGGACCCAGGATCCTCTTTTTGCCAGGAGGAAGCATGATAATATCTTAGGTTTAGAGTTAGAAGGGACCTTCAAGGTCATTTAGTCCAATTCCCTCACAGGATGAGAGGTTACATGACTTGCTTAGACTCACATGAGTAGTATGATACAGCCATAATTTAAACACAGATCTTTTGCCTCTAAATTTGACTCTCCCCCCTATGCTATACTACTTTGTAAGACCTATTTGGACACCAAAATATTTTCTTGTTTTTGCCATTTTTGATGAAAATCTTTTAAAAATGCATTACATGACCTGCCATCTAGAGGAGGGTTGGGGGGAAGGAGGGAAAAATTTGGAACAGAAAGTTTTGCAAGGGTCAATATTGAAAAATTACCCATGTGTATGTTTTGTAAATAAAAAGCTTTAATTATATAAAAAAGAAAGACAATCTTGATAGGTAACTGACAATTAAAAGAAATTATTATATAAAATATAGAAAGGACTAAGAGAACTTCTTTCCTGATACTGAATAAAGTTTCATCTTTAAAAGGAAAAATAAAATAAAATAAAATAAAATGCATCACATACCTTTCTGTACAGAGGACCACAATCACAATTTAGGCTTTCCCTTTTGGATTCGGGTTCATCATGATCTATGACTGGAGCTGTTTGCACCCATATTTATTGCTATCAAATGTGGGGCTCAGAGTGGGATTTATGTTTCCCTTGCAGAGTTTTTGCTTATCTCTTGGCAGCAGCTCATTTTTGGCAGTGTCTAAGTGAAGAACTAAACTTTATTGAATTACGTGAAAATAAGGATAGAAATTGAGAGAGGTAAATGTCTGTTCATTCCCTCACTTAACTGCCAACTTCTCCCAACTCAAATGCCTCCACTGAGAAGAAGCCTTACTTAGTTCATGGATTTTGGGCACAGAGCTAGGAAGTTTAGGGGCCTTCCCCCTCCCGCTGCAATGAATAGGGAAGGGTGCCTCCGGAGAAGTGAGCCGTTCTTTAAATCCTGCTTTTAATTGCACACTGGCTGCCAGTGTGTTTGGGAAGTTAGTTGTACCTCACCAAAAAGGGTTTCTGATCTGCTGCCAGGCTGCTGGAAATACTACTGTTTGCTAATTTAGATGCCTGCTCTGCTCGCATCCTTGGAGTCACAGACAGAGGCGGTGGGGCCACATCTGGTTCAGAATCAAACACATTTATTTCACTTTTATTGAGTACAAGAACAGAGAGCACACACGCATACAGCACGGAGCACTGGGGGAAGGGGGTAGGGAGGGGCACAAGGGAGTGGGGGTTAGTGAGGGAACAAGAAGGAGGCTGTCGCAGTTGGTTGGTCAAAGGTGCTTCTGAAAAAATAATTTATTTATAGTGTCGTTGTTCATGCAATTGCAGGCCAGTCTTGGAATGTGCTTGCAGGATTCGGTATTTTTAACAGGCACTGACACTTCCCGCACCCTCAACCTGAAGGGATCCAGAGAAATAAAAGAGAAGGCTTCACAGAATCTTAGAACTGGAGGAGTCTCGGGGGTTACCAGCTCTATCCCCCGCCCAGGAAGAAGTCGTTTGCCCAATGTGACAGTGAGTTGGTGATGGACAAGACTGGGACTCTATTCTCTTCCCCTGCCTCTGAGAGAAGAGCAAAAGAAATGTGGATGGAGGAGGGAGGAAATAGAGGCAAAGTCTGTGCCTGACATTTCCATGGGGGGGGGGGGGGGAGGGAGCTAAGAGCCAGTGGTTTTATTTTATAGCTTCACTGCCTCAGAAAGTCTTGATCCCTTGGTTCCCACCTCTTTGGGGGAAAAAAAGGTAGGACTGTCTGGATTTCTTCAATGAATGGACTCACCCAGTGATCACAGGCACCCAGAGCCCCTCCAGAAAGAGTGATCTTGGAACACAGGAGGCATAGAGCTGTACCTGTCATTAGCACGTGAGATAGGTAGCTTGGGCAGGGGTAGTTTCTTGAAGCCCAAGCAAAGGGCTCTTTCACACCTCCTCTCTGTGGGACCCAAAGGATTCCTGGAGCACTCTGACCTCTAGCCCTACCTAGAGTGTTGGGGATAGGATAATGGAGCAAAGCCCTGGTTATCTAAAGTGAGCTAAGAAAGGAAGCACATCTATCACCTCCTGGCTAGCACTGGGATTGGAGGGAATCTGCTCACACCTGGATAATCCCACATAGAAGTTGCCATGGCACTGTCCTATGTATGTCAGGGATGATGAACAAGGGATTCCCGCTCAGATTAGGATTACAACTGGATTGCCTGAGATCTTGTCCAGCTCGAGATTCTGTGAAGGTGGATCAATAGAACTTAAATATGTTTGGGGAGTGGAGTGAGAGGAGATGTTTAAAGTGCAGTGGGGGCATTTCTCCCCTAATGCCCTACCCTGTGGCAGCCCACTTGGAGGGGGTCACATAGCCATAGCCCTGGCTCCACTGAGCCCTAGCCAGCAGCCAATGGAAAACCTATTCACCATGTGGTGATGGCTATGGCCCAGGAAGGGCCTCCATTGTTCTTGGGCTTGGGAGTTCAGATGCAAAGAGAAGAGGGTAGGGGAACCAGAATCTTTTCCAAGAAGCCAATGATCTAGGTCTCTTGATTTTCAGCTTGGATTTAGAGTTTGGAGGGTAGTTAAATATTTAGTCCAACTGCCTCATTTTACAGATCAGAAAACCCAGAAAAAGGTTAAATAAATTGTCCAAGGTCACCGGGTCATACTTGGGCTTTGGGAACAAGAATCTGAGATTGAGCTTTAAAGTCCCCTATGATCCATGACAATTCTTGTCCTGGGTCTGGGTCCCCCCAGACTTTGCTGCCACTCTGGCTCATCCTTTGGCACATGAAGAGAAAGGAGATTGTGAATTTTAGGAAGACTTGGAAGTAGGGCCGGAGCAAGACCTACTGAGCTCTTAGAAGGCCAATGGCCTGCCACAAATATGGCCAGGGAGGAAAAGGCGTGTGGCCATAAAAAGGGGGTTCAGATCCCAAACTATACCCTAGGGAAGGAGTCTGAGGTCCCAGGGTGGGTGAGTTAGCCCCAAGTCCACTTCCTTCATTCCCAAAGCAAAAATCAGGCCTCTCTAGAATTCAGTTACACCGGTAGTGAGGGTGGGGTGGGGATGGGGACACAGAATAGAGAGGCTCCTTTGACTGGCACATTCTGGACAATGGCTCTGCTGCCTTCTTGCCAAACCCCTGCCCTCCACCCCAGGATCTGCCCCTCACTACCCCCCAACTCATCAAAGACAAACACCACACATTGTTTCACGACACCGATCCCTTCAGCCACCAAGACAGAACCTGCACACAGACTCTAGGCCTCTTGGGGAGGGGGATTTCAGTGTGATCTAAGAACCTCAGAATACATCAACCAAAGAATTATAATTTAAAAACTTCGGCATCATACTTACCAGCACTGTTTATTTTAATATTTTTCCCTGTTATATATAATATACATAACTTAAAAGCACATCCGTATGAATCCCCCCCCCCATGGGCTGCACCATTGTAGTGAGAGCCACAGACACGAAGCATCCACTTTTCCTCTCTTCGGGTTCGTCTCTCCAGTATTCTTTTATTTCCAATGACGAGTCGCCCGCAATTCCCTGGGCAGCCCTGGGTGGAACACAGGAGGTGAGGGGGCGACAAGGAGAGGAGAGAGGAAACTTGTGGAGCAATGGTAGTGAGAAAGTACGTCAAGATTAGCATGAGTTTGGGGGAGAGCGGAGAGAGGGGTCTGGATATTAGCTACAGAGCCCAGGGTCGGGCCCAGAAAGAAAGAACTCCTTCCTTTGGTCAGTGGGGAACTTTTTTCCTTCTTTCAGACATTTTTCTTGCAGGAGCTTCTTTGTTGCAAAGCATTTCCCCTCATACACATGGGTGACAAATGTTGGAAAAGAAGGAGTGGATCACACATGAGTCCTCGCGAGACAGGATATGCAGAGCCTGTGGCTTGCTGTGCAGCTGCGATGTCACGAGGGATCTGGCTTTTATTTCTGTTAATCGTGGTAGTATTTTTTTTCTTCTTTTTATTTTTTTTCTTAAAAATCCCATCAATTTTTTTTGTCTGCAAAGGCGAACGTAGGAGGTTGGTTGGTTTGCTTTAGCCGTTGGTTTGATTTCTTTCCCCCCAACTTCTGTAGCAGTGCAAGGCTATGTTCTGTTTGCTGTGTGTGTGTGTGTGTGTGTGTGTGTGTGTGTGTGTGTGTGTGTGTGTACATATATATATATATATATGCCTATATATATCTATACATATATATGCTCTTCCTTTGTAGTCTCTCAGCAGGGACGGAACATTGCAGCTGGGTTGTCTGTGTCTAGTCGCAGAATCCAGTGTGAAGGCCCTCTCCTCAACTGCTCTCCAAGTTGGTTTGAATTGAGATGCCAACTTCTTTGCACAGGGGTCAAGATTCCTGAAAGTTTCAGTGTGAGGGGAAAGAGAAGACAGAGATCAGAAGGGAAAAGAAGTTAAAAAAAGGAAAGGAACAAAAGGACAAAGTTAGTTAACGATCTCTGGTTATTTTCTTGCCACCTTTCCAACTGAGGCTTTCTACTTCTTGGTTGAGTAAAGAGGTTCAGGTGGCTCATGTTCCCCCAGGATCACAGGGAAGCATCCGGCTGTTGCCTATTCTTTTTTGTGTCATGACCCCTTTGGTTGGCTGGTGAAGCTGATGGACTCCTTCTCAGAAAATAAACATTTGCATACTACCTACTATGTGCCAGGCATTTCTACTATGTAGTTTTACAAATCTTCTCATTTGATTCTCACAACCTCCCTGAGAGATAGATGTTATTAACATCATGGTGCTCTATCCAATGAGACATCAGTTACTCTTAGATGCATAGAATAAATTACATAGGATTGTGAAAGAAGCCAATTATATTGATATAAAATGATCACAAAATTTTTTTCTAAAGTTCATGGATGTCAAGTGAAGAACCTCTGTTGCAGGGGGAAAAGAGATGAGCTAAGGAATTAAGAGCTCCAGCCTTGATGGAATCCTCAGCACTAGTGCTTATGTGACTTCATACAAATCCCTTCATCTCTCTCAGCCTCTGTGTGCTGATCTGTAAATGGGGGCCTTGGACTTTGATGTCCCTCTTCTTCTAAATCTCTGGTCAAGAACCTAAGCCACCATAAAATCACGCATATCCTTTCACTTAACAACTCCACAACTAGGCATGAATCCCAAAAGATTTTTTAAAAAAGAAAAAGAACCTCTATGTACAAAAATAGTTACAGAACTCTCTTTTCAGGGCAAAGCATTGGAAATTGAGGGGATGTTCATCAATTGTAGAATGGCTGGATTAACTATGGTATGTGATTATGATGGAACACTATTGTTCTATGAATTAGTGAAACAAATTTCTAGCAGAAGATATTTTGAAAGAACTTCAGAGAAGGTCTGTCTCAACTGGGCAGTGGGGGAGGTAGCCCAGTATAGCTCAAGGATCCAAAAGAGAGGCCTCCACATGCTAGAGGAATCTACTGGGTAGATTCTACAGCAGTGTTGGCTACTCTGCCCTGATTCAGAAACCAGTGTATCAGGAGGCTAGTTGTGAGACTACCAACACCAAGTACAGAAGGCAAATAGTGAGTTGCTAAGCCCCAGAATAATAAGCAGGATCTGTCCACGCCACTCAGCATGGGAAGGAAGTTGGCAGAACCAGCCCCAAGGCAGTGTGAAGCCAATGTCATCTGTAGAGGAAGCTTGGGACAATAACCCCTTTGCCCTAAGAACAGACCTCAACCTTTAAAAAATGAGCAAAAAAGCAAAAAGAGCTCTGACCATAAATAGCTTTTATGGGGACAGAGAAGAACAGACTTCAAACTTTGAGGACACTAAAAGGTCTCCAGATGAAGCTTCAAAAGGTGATATAAGTTGCTCTCCATCTCTTGGATTCTCTTACAAGAATTCAAAAAGAATTTTAAAAGAGAATTAGAAGAAAAATGGGGAAAAGCAATGAGAGCTCTGGAAAAGGAAACACAGAAAGTGTCTGAAGAATATCACTCCTTAAAGAACAGTTTTGGTGAAATGGAAAAAAGAAAACAACTCCTTGAAAAACAGAATTTCTGAAAAAATCCGAAGAACAAAACAACTCATTTAAAAGTTCAATTGGACAAATACAAAAGGAGATTTAAAAAAAGCTAAATGAGGAAAATAATTCATTAAAAATTAAATTGAACAAATGAAGTAAATGACTCAAAGAGGCATCAACTATTAGTCAAACAAAAACAAAAAAAGAAAAGAAAGAAGAAAAAGAAAGAAAAAATAGAAGAAAATGTAAAATACCAATAGAATAACAACTGACCTGGAAAACAGATACAGGAGAAACACTCTAAGAGTTATTGGACAACCTGAAAACTATGATGAAAAAAGAGCCTAGACAACATCTTTCAAGAAATCATCAATGAAAACTGCCCTGATGTCTTATAACCAAAGAGTAAAATAGCCATTGAAAGAATTCACTGATCACCTCCTGAAAGAGACCCCAAAATTAAAAATCTAAGGCATATTGTAGCTAAATTCCAGAATTATCAAATCAAGGAAAAAATACTGCAAGCAGGCAGAAAGAAACAACTAGAAAATTGAGGAGCTACAATCAGGATTACCCAGGATTTAGCAGCTTACAGTTTAAAGGATCAAAGGGCCTAGAATATGTTATATTGGAGGGTAAGGAGCTTGGACTGTAGCCAAGAATCAATTATTCAGCAAAATTAAGTATTATCTTTTAGGGGAAAAGATGGTCATTCAATGAAATTGGGGAACTTCATTTATTTTTGATGAAAAGACCAAAGCTGAATAGAAAATCTGATTTTCAAATACAGAATTTGATTTGGCTCAAAGAGAGAATATCAGACATATTTAGTTTGATAGAGAAACTTTTCTCACCCTATAGGGAAGGAGGAGTAAAGAAAAGGGAGAGGCTAATAAATGGGAGAACAGAAGTAGAAGGGGAAAAGGATAAGAAAGGGAGGAAAGGCTGTAAAATGGGAACACTGATTGAAGGAGGTGGGAAAGGAGGAAAGGAAAGAGAAAAGTATAATTTGGTTAAAATAAGATGGCAGAAAATTTTAGTTTGTTAGAGTTTGTAATTTTAATTATGAATGTGACTGGGATAAACTCTCCAATATAACAGAAGCACATAGCTAATTTGATTAAAAGCCAGAATCCTACAATATGTTTTTTATATGAAACACATTTAAAGCAGAGAGATACAGTAAAGGTAAAAGGCTGGAAGAGAATCTATTATGCTTCAGCTAAAGTAAAAAAAAAAAGCACGGGTAGAATCTTGATCTCAGATCAAGCAAAAATAATTGTAAAAAATTATTTTACATGCAACTGGGGAAAATATTAAAACATAAAGAACAAAACAAAAAAACAAAAAACAAAAAAAACATAAAGAACCTAAGCCACTTTGTGCTCCTGTACAAATCATTTTACTTGAGATGCTTCAGAAAGTACCTCATTTGTAAAACTGGGATAATTATACTTTTGCTACCTCCTTTATAGGATTATAGGTCTTATGGAAAAGACCAAGAAGGAAACCACTGAGCAGTCTTCTCACTCCATACATTAAGTGATTAAGTGACTTGCCAAGAACTCATGAGCAGTGGGCAGGATTTGAAGTCAAGTTCTCTAACTACAGAGGAAATGCTCTAGAGGAAGATGATTTGCAAACCTTCAGGCATCATAGAGATGTGAAATATATTATCAATATAAATCATGTCATCATTATTATCATCAATGTTATAATCCCAAAAATGTCAGCACCAGAAGAGACTTCAAAGATCAATTATAATCAATTAGCTACAGGATTTGGGACAAAAGTGACCCCGAATCTGATCCTTTCTTCTCACAGTGGACACCTGAGGCCCCCATCATGTCAACTTTGCCTAAGGTCACACACAAAGTGTGTGAGCAGAGGTGGGACTAAAAGAAAAAAGAAGGAGACTTTTAGTTCAAATCTCTCTCCACTGCCTCACCCTACTCCTAATGTCTGGTTTCCCATTGTGTGCAAAGGTTCACCTCTTGTGGGATGTTCAGGAGAACATGGTATTCTGATTCTAGATAATCTGATCACTGCCCCTGGGCTGCTGCTGACCAGGGGTGTGTCCATAGTAACAGATACCTCCAATGGAAGAGCTGTCTAGCAACCATTCCCTCTACCTTAATATGTACCCCCAAAAAGGGTAGAAGCATTAGGGGTGCTATTGAAAGACTTTAAAACCTGAGTTTGGAAGAAACAGGAACTATTTGCAGGAACCTTAATCCCACTCATGCCAGGTATCTAGAGTAGGGTAGAATCCGAATGCTCAAAGACACGATGACCTCCAAAATCGATAAAGAAATAAGGGGGTGCAGATGGGAGTATGGGGAAGCAAAGGAGGAGGGAAGAAGACAAGGGAGGGATACTTGGAAGGGGGGATTAAATAATAATAAGGTAAGTTATGGAGTAGAATTTAATTAAAGACTTAGCAGAGATAATTAAGATGGGTGTGTGTGTGAGAGAGTGTATGTATATATGTATATATCAACATATGTACACATAGATATATCTATTCTTAACTGTAGCTTGCTTAGGGATGGGGAGATGAAAGGGGAAAAAAAGAATAAATAAGGTTCACAGAAGAGAACCAAAGAACAATTTATAAGAAAGTAAAGAATAAATAGACATTCATGAATATAATTTCCTCTATTAATTTACATACTTTTTCGATCTGATAATTCATTGTCATATGTTTTGAATCGTCTCTGATATTCTGCTGGGCACATGACAATGTTCTATTTTGTTTTGTATTTCTTTTCTGTTTTTCTTTGTTTCTTAGTCTGTTTTTTCAAATAAAATAAACTAAAAAAGAGTTGGGAGGAGAAGAGAAAGCCACACTTTTTCCCAGCATTAACAGAACCAATTAGGACAATGCATAGGATTTAGAGCTAAGAAGGCTCTTCTTAGAGATCATAGATATTCCATAATTGTTCTATAAGAAACGATCAGCAGGATGATTTCAGAGAGGCCTGGAAAGACTTGCATGAACTGATGCTAAGTGAAGTGAGTAAAATCAAGAAAATATTGTACATAGCAACAACAGCAAGGGTGAATGTTGAAAAATATCTTTGCATATATTTTGAAAATAAAAAGCTATTATTTTTTAAAAAATTCTCAAAAAAAAAAAAAAAAAGAAAAAGAAAAAGAAAAAACTTAACTCATGATTCTGACCTTCTCCAACTTGTTTTGTCCAGTCATGGAGTGCTATGAACAAAAAACAACATCCACCCCTCTTTAGGCTGGGAAGTGATTCTTAGGAGGTGGAGAGTGAAGTGCCAGAGCTAGAATAAGGAGTAAAGGGGAAAAAAGCTGCTCCTGAAGGGCAATACCACTAAAAAATGGGATCTAAAAGTGAAAGATGGCACTGCGTGGGGAGACAGCATAAAAGAATTATAGAAGGTAGATGACAGAGCCTAAGGAGGAGGGAAAGGAAGACAGGTTTGGATGCCAAAGAAAGAACAGAGGCAGCTAGAAGTAAAAGCAATTTGTCACAGATCTACAGGTGGGAGCAGCAGCAGTGGGAGGAAGCCAGAATGGGAAGTCTTGTTGGAAAGAACTTGTACACGTTTGTTGGGGGAGGGAGAGAATAAATGGGAGATAGGTGGAACTTAAGATATTATGCTGTGAATGGAACAGAAAAAGGAAAGCAAAAACAGTAGGGGGATGTTAGATGAAGAAGACAGAGCAAAAAAGATATTTCATAGAGGTGAAAGAGTAGCTCAGCATCAGGATTTAAAGTTGGAAGGGATCTTTGAGGTCATCAAGTTCGGTTCTTTCATTTTACAGATGAAGAAGCTGAGGCACAGAACTTGTCTAGATGAGTTAGTATCAGAACTAGGACTAGAACCTAGGATACCTCTTTTCTACATGTTCCACATGTTGTTCCCCAATTCAGGAAGCCTATCCAGGGGAAGAAAACCTTGAGTGAGGTTGTAAAGGTTGAAAGAATTAACAGCAAGCAATTTTCCTAGGGCAGGGAGCATCCATGCATCCCTGGATACAGGATATCTGTGATTTTTTCTGAATTGAGGAATACTACCTGTTCATGGGACAGCCAAGTGATACAATAGACTACAGGGCCAAAAAACAGGAAGACTCATCTTCTGGCCTCAGACATTTGGACCAGTCACTTTGCCTCAGTTTCCTCATCTACAAAATGAGCTGGAGAAGGAAATTGGCAAACCACTCTACTTTTTCTGCCAAGAAAAGCCCAAAATGGGGTTACAGAGAATGAGATGCCTAACGACAACAAAGCTGAGCATGAGTGATCAGGGGTCAAAGGAAGGGCCTTGCAGGGCCTCTAGAGCATATTCATTACCTGTGGCTTCTTGTCCCTTTCTTCGGGAGATGGGTCTGTTTCTCTGTATACAACGGCTTTGGTTACCAGCATGTCTGGGTGTTGCAGTTTGGCCTCCTTGATGGCCAAAGCCAATGCCTGTAACACAAGGATAGGACAGCTCCTTATATGAACACAGAGACCCAGACTCCAGGATGCACCAGGAAAGGGGGAGGAGAGAAGAAGGAAATGAACCCCATCACTGAAGCTAGGGCTGAGATTTAGGAATTGGGGCTCATGTCTCTGAGATAGAAACCAGATCATCAACCAAACCCAAAGACTTCAAGGACCCCTGGAACCTTTCTATGTTAATCAGATTGGGAGCTACCTTCCCTCAACCAAGCCAAAGCTCAACACAGGACTCCACTCTGCAAGTACTATCAAATGACAATATCTTACTGAATGAATATCTTTTTTCCCCAGGGGATCAAAGAACTTTGAGAGAAAAAAAGACATATGCTGGAGCCATCTTGAACTGGCTTTGAAAAGTTGATTGTTAAATTTTTACACATCAGAAATTGTCAAATGCTATACAAAACAGGGAGTGATTTATTATTTTGCTGATTGTCTAGACGTCAAAAAGAGGTGGAAAAATGTTAATAATGCAAATTAAATTTTAAAAGCATATTGTGAATATTACTGGTTATTAAACATTTACCAGCACACCTTTAGAAAAGGCCAAGGATTGGAAATACTTTTTAGTTTTGCCTAAAGGACTTTGGCCCATTTTTAATCACCTAATGAGTTCCATATACAAAGACTGAATGAAGTGGTGAGTTTTCCTCTTCATGATCTGAGATTTGCTTTAAAGGAAGTTTAGAATACCTTGTCAGTTCTTTTAATGGGGAAAATAGCTTAGCGTTTTTGTTCACATTCCAGGTAAGTTACTTCCTGAGACTGGAAGGGCATCTTAGGAACCTCAAATTTATAACTAGAAAGGACAGGAGACCCCTCTTTTTATAGAGAAATTATCTCAGAGATGGAAAATAATTTATTTTAGGTCACATATAAAGTCAGGATAAAAGCTAAGTTCTGAATCCAGTTTGCTGACCTCTTAGGCCAATTCCTGGTCATTGCTTCTGAAGGCCAGTCAGTGCATAAAGGGCAGGCATGAGGGATGAACAGGGTAGAAAATGAGTAATGAATTCCACTAATACTATTAGTCACAGTGGTAATAATCCCGACAGGTGAAAGGCAAACCTCAACTATGTATTGACATTCACCATTCTGACTACCTACTCCCAAATCAGAGCTTAGAACAGTAGGAAATAGGCTCATTCCTCAGCCCACACCCAGTGTGGTCTGTGATCTGTGATCAAGGGTAGGGTTCTAGTCAGAACAGACAACATACCTGGTCTTGATCTACGTCTTCATCTCCTGTGATGATGATGCGTTTCTCTATCCTAGTCTCAGAAAATCCTCCTTTCACAGTCTGAAGGAAGAGATAGAAAAAGTTAGAAACAGTCATTCACAGGTCAGAACGGTAAGCCCCACATTGGTGAAGGTATTTAGCCAAATTTGTTACAAAAGGATTAAGCGGAAAAGATGAGAATTGAATCTAGGGATATTTCTAAATTTTAATTCACTAACATCACCATGGGAAGTCTGTCCATAACTACCTCAAAACTATCTCTGGCCCAAAACACTTTCCCCTTTCATGCCTCTGTGGCAGGCACAGGTGTATTCTCCTAACAGGAAAACTCAAAAGGTGAAAACACATTTGAATCTTCTTTTTTCTCATTCATTAAATCTGATCAGATATCGAATCCTAACAATTCTTTCTTCCCTTCTTCATGCCCTGCCATGTCTAGTGTCCTTCAATATACCAATCAGACTGATCCCCTTCTTTGTTCAGTCATTTAAATCCTGCCTATTTGTGACTCCATTTGGGGTTTTCCTGGCAAAAATGCTGAAGTACCCATTTTTTAACATTTCTTTCTCATGGCAAAGATGCTGGAGTACCCATTTCCTTAGCTTTTCCATGTCATGGCAAAGACGCTGGAGTAAACATTTCTTAGCATTTCCTTCTCAAGCTCATTTTACAGATAAAGTGAGGAAAACAAGGGTAAGTGACTTACTCAGCTCACGCAGCTAAAAAGTGCCTGAGCTGCACTTGAACTCAAGTCTTCTTAATGTCAGGCTTATAGCCTGCTCACCGTGCTTCTATCATGAAACTCCTAATGAGATGGGGCCCTCTCTCATCTGGCCTTAGCCTTCCTAGCCAACCTTTTTTTCCCTAAGCACCCCAGCATAACCCTTTTGTTCCAGTCTGGCTGGGGCCTTTGTTACTCTACAATATACACATTTACTCCTGCTTTTATAACCTGACTCAACTCAAGCTGGTTCTCCTCTCCGCCTCCCAGAATGTTTTCCCAGTCCTATGCCTACCATCTATGTAAATACTACTCATATTTCAAGACCAGTTGAAGTCCAACCTCCTGCTCAAAACTTCCCACTGATTCCCTGTATTCTAAACTCCCAGCAAAGGGAACAAGAGCAAACACATCCACAGCAATTAGAGTTTGTAGCTTTCCTCCCAGACCTAATGAATAGATTAAGTGTACAAGAATCATTACCAAAGAATTTGCTCCCAGAAAAGATCACCCTGACTTTTTATTTGGGGCTTGATAGTTGTGGCCTGCCTGTGGTCAAAAAGATAGTATAGGGAATAGGATTTGAATCCAGGTTTCCTGACTCTTAGTTACATCTTTCCATTATCCCAAACTGTCTCTCATCAAATCTTTCTAGCCCTCAGAGTCAGTACTCAATTATACCTCTACAGACACAAAATTTTGCAGTTTGTTCTCATTTCAGATGATTCTTAACCTTCTTTGCTAAAATGTGAATACCTTAGAAAGGACCATGCATATTAAAGGATAAATAAAAAAAGGATAAATAAATAAAAATTCTTTTCCGAACTGTTTCCTTCCTTCTCTCCCTACCCCACCCCAAATTAGAGAAGGCTCCCACTTGATATAGACAAACAAAATATTACAAAATTAAATTAAAAAATAAAAGAAATATAAGACATACATAGTCCTTCTCTCTAAGATGTTTACCTTATGTATATATATAAGACCGTACTATACATTCTTCTATTTATTAATCCTTTCTCTGGAGATAAATAGCATCTTCCTTCCTAAGTCCTTTGTAGTTGATCTGTGTATTTATAATACTCAGAATAACTTAGTCATTCACAATTATTCTTCGAACAATATTGCTGCTTGTCTTTATTTCTTTATTCTTCCCTAACAGCATAGTGCTGAGCTTATAGTAGAAACTCAAAAAATATTTCTTTTTGATTGGTAATAACCCTGAGAAAAAGGCAAGTCTAGGATTATTT
The DNA here is from genome assembly GCF_048593235.1 of Sminthopsis crassicaudata. Classification (NCBI taxonomy): domain Eukaryota; kingdom Metazoa; phylum Chordata; class Mammalia; order Dasyuromorphia; family Dasyuridae; genus Sminthopsis; species Sminthopsis crassicaudata. The sequence goes on along the minus strand of NC_133618.1, from coordinate 440,567,418 downwards.
TCTCTACTATAGAGTTGAAGAAACTGAATAAAGTCCAGATCCTCCCACATGGCCTCTTGTCCCCTCTAGCTCAATCTAGTCTAGAACCTCCCATTTGGCCTCTTGTCCCTTTCAGCTCAATCTGGTCTAGAACCTCCCATTCCTTTTTTTTTTAATTGAAGCTTTTTAATTTTCAAAACATATGCAAGGGTAATTTTTCACCAATGATTCTTGCAAAACCTTGTGTTCCAATGTTTCCCTCCTTTAACCCCTAAATGGCAAGTTATCCAATATATGTTAAATATAGTTAAAAGCATATGTTAAATGCAATACAGGCATACATATTTAGACAGTTATCTTGCTGCACAAGAAAAATCTGATCAAAAAGGAAGAAAACTGAGAAAGAAAATAAAATTCAAGCAAACAACAACAAAAGATGTGAAAATGCTGTGTTGTGATCCACACTCAGTTCCCACGGTTCTCTCTCTGGGTGCAGATGGCTCTCTTCATCACAAGACCGTTGGAACTGGTCTCAATCATCTCACTGTTGAAAGGAGCCACGTCCATCAGAATGGATCATTGTATAATCTTGCTCTTGCCGTGTACAAGGATCTCCTGGTAGAACCTCCCATTTCTAATTTTGCCCAGTTTGCCACTGAGCAGAAGGAACTTTCCCAGGTCATAAGGAGAGGTTGGGGCAAATCTTGGATTAAATTGAGCTCTTTAGTGGCTTTCCCCAGGAGCCCCAGGATGACATATCTGGAGCTGGGAGGTTTCTTAGAGAAAGTCTGGATTAATGTCCTCATTTTGCAGATGAGGAAAATGAGACTGAGGAGATGAAGCAACTACTCAAGTTTGCACAGGTAAAGTTTACAGTAGCAGAGCTAGGATTCAAACTTAGGTCTCCAGTTTCTAACCAAGTATTCTCTCCACAGCATCACACTGCCTCAACATCTGTAGAGAGCCTCTGCCTGCCATGGATCCCAGCTCCCAAATAATACTCACTTTGGTAACATGGGTAGTAGTGGAAGTGGACAGGGTTTCTGCAGTGGCCCCATAGGCACCAGCAAGGACATCTTTCCCGATGATCTGCAGGAGACACAAGCCCCACCCCATCCCCTGGTATTAAGGAGAGGAGACATGGCCTCCCAAAAGGATGCTGGGAAAGAGTATGGGGATCAAGGCTGGGGGACATCCTCTGGGGCAAGTGGTCTTTGCAAGTTGAGGTTGGTACTATGGCACTTGCTTTGAGAGCCATTGGATGTCTCTCTCCTTCCTCCAAACCCAAGTAAGAGGAAGGACAAAGAGAGAAGAATGAGGTAGATGAGGGCCACTTTCTGTTGGGGTTGGCCACCAGTCCTCTCTGTAGGAACAGGCCCTGGACACTCCCCTAGAGCCACGAAAGCAGTGGCAGCCCCGATCTGGATGGCTGGGCTTAGATCTGGGGCCCAATTTCAGGAAGGATCCTGTCGACAGGAGGACAACTGGAATAGTGAAAGTATCTGAGACTATGCCATAGGATGAATGGATGAAGGCACTGGGAATGTTTAGCCTGGAACAGGGAAGACCAGCGGTGGGAATGGGGAACAGAGGGTCAGAAGAACCATTGTCTTCAAGTATGGGAAAACCAACTAGGGGAGAAAGTGAATTGTTTCACTTGGTCTCAGAGGCCAGAACTAGGAGCAATGGAAGGAAACTATACAGAGGTATAAATTTCTCCTTAATATAAAGAAAAAATTGCTAATGAAGGATGCATAGGGAACGTGGAATACTCCCGACTCTAGGAATGCATCTAGGAACTGGAACCACCAGGTCCATGCCATTCCCCAGGCCTGAGGGCTTTTGGCAACCATGGGATTAGATAGAGGATGGATCACTCACCGGAGAAAGAGAACGGATCTCTGTCGCCATTGTCTGTGGGCCTGGAATCATGGCTGCTGCACCCTTCCCAGACTTCAGACTGTTCTCCTGGAAAAACAACACTTGGATCTCAAGGGCTTGCCAGGACCAAGAGGAGAGTGGGCAGGCTCCCAGAGCACTCCCCCATGGGCACCAGTGCTTTTTAGAGTAGAAACAACCCCACCGCCACCTTCTTATTAAGTTCTAACTAGCCAACAATGAGTAGTAGTGGTAGTACTGAATCTCATCATTCAAAAAGCATTTATTAATCACTGATGATGTGCTAGGCACTGTGTTAAGTGCGGGGGATAAAAGGAGAAACATTTAAAAGGATGGAGAATATCCAGTATGTTCTACTGGAGGAACTAAATGGAAAATAATTCAGAACAGGGCTCTGAGTTTTTGTTTTTTTAATTTTAATAGTTTTTATTTACCAGATATATGCATGGGTAATTTTACAACACTGACAATTGCCAAATTGGGCTCTGAGTTTTAAGATCCTGATTATGTTTCTAACTCATGAAGTGAGCCTATGTGGCAGATTACTTCTCCCTCCTGAATCTTCCTAGTCTATTAAAAGAGAGCACTAGGGGCAGCTAGGTGGTGCAGTGGGTAGAGCCCCAGCCCTGAAGTCAGGAGGACCTGAATTCAAATCTGGTCTCAGACATTTAACATTTCCTAGCTGTGTGACCCTGGGCAAGTCACTTAACCCCCCCATATCAGAAAAAAAGTTAAGATTAAATATAAAATCCTCTGTTTGGCATTTAAAGTCCTTTATATCCTGGCCCTCCTCTGACCTTTCCAGTCTCTTTATACCTTACACCTTCCTATCCTAGTCCTGCTACATATTTTGCAAACTATTTCTTAAACAAAACACCCCAACTCCCAGCTCCAGGAACTTTCCCTGATTGTTCCCAAAACCTGGAATTCTCGCCTTCTTCAGTTCTGCTTTCCGCTTCCTTTCAAATCCCAGCTAAAATCCCACTTTCCACATGAAGCTTTTTCTAATATCCTTGAATTCGAATGCCTTTCCTTTGTTGATTATTCCTCTATCTAGTTTGTTTGTCCATAGTGGTTTGCATGCATCTCCCCCATTGATTCGAGGGCACAAAGCCTAGGACATAGTAGGCCGTTTACTGATTGTCTGATTGTGTACAAGGATAAGACTCAAACAGGTGTTTCATATTGAGCTTTCGTTGCATAGAAAAATCGTTCTGTCGGAAGTGCCCAATGCCCAGGCAGCTCCTCCCGACACTCACAGGACACAGGCTCTTGGGATACCTGAGACCCAGAGTCATCCATCTGCTAAACTTCAACCCCCTTCAGAGACTCAAGGTCTGAATAATGTCCGTACTTAGTGCTGGGAGAGGGAAGCGGAGGAGGGGGGACTGAGAGGCACCCGCACCTCCCTCCCCTTCGTGCTGACCCGGACATCGGGATGGGGCGGCCTCGGCTTACCACAGCGGTGCTTTCTGTGGTGACAGAGTGCGAAGCTGTTATCTCTTTCCCTCCAGTTGTAGCCCCATCCACCTGGTGACAAGAGGAAAGTTTAGGGACTACTGTGAGCTGACTAGGAATACATGAACACAAACTCATGATGAAGTCACCGAAGGTCAAGAGCTGGACCCCCCCCCCCCCCCCCGGTTTTACTGGCAGTGGGGCGAGCCAGTTTTACTGGCATTACTTGAGATTCCTTTCTCGAGACTTCCCAAGGGCAGGGCCAGGATGGGGAGCAGGGGAAGGGCAAGTCACCTGGGCGGTGTCCATTGTACTGATTCTAGCCTGCAAGGCGGCCTCAGGCTCAATCTTCTTCCTGATGGCCATGCTGCTCACAGTCACAGTCTCGGTCTTCACAGTCTGGGGGGAAAAGGCAGGGGGGCAATCTTCAGCAGCTGGCCCAGGACAGGCATCCCCAAGCCTGTCCGCGGCTGTGGGGCATGGTCCGAGCTTCACCAGCTTCCAGGACGTGACCGAGAGCTGGGAGGCCAGTCTGGAGACAACTTACTTCTCCAGCAGAGCAAACTTCCTCACCCTGAGACAAGGCATGAATCTAAGGAGCAGGGAAGCCATCCAAGTGGTGCATGGAGTCATGCTTTCATAACACACTAGGAATCAGAATGGGTCATACAGAAAGGGGATGAAAGGAGGCTGACACGGCAGGAACAGCAAATAAAAACAGATGGCATTCACATCCTGGTATTATGTCACGCACAGGAATGCACATGAAAGGATGCAGAGCGAACTAGAAAATGATGCACGCAATGACATAAATGGAAGGCACACAACACTACAATCAAAATAGAATGCTATGAAATCATCAAGACCAAGCCTGGCTCTGACGAGGAGACTGTACCTCCCACCCTTCTTTGCAGAGGTGGAGGGCTAACTTGCTTCATGTGCTTAGTTTTCAGGTATTCCTCACAGCCTTAAAAGAAGGGGGGGACTCTCAAGGGATACAGTAGGGATACAAATAAAAAATAAGAGAGCAATTAAGTTTGTTGGTTGTTTTTTTGTTTGTTTACTAGGTATTTCCTTTACAACTCCATGAATGAAGGGTAGGCATTGTTTCAGTTTAACAGATGTGCAAACTGAGGTTCAAAAAAGTTATCTCAGTCACTAAGAAGTGCTCAAGCAGAACTTGAACCCAAATCTCCTAACACCACACTGTTCCCAGAGCTTGGTGGGGAACAATGTCTCCCTGTCCGGTGCTTTTCCCCTAGTTCCACCCTGTCCTAAACCTTTTCTGCATGTTATTGGTTAGGATGCTCCTAAGCCCTAAAATTGCCCCCCAGCCCCATGCTACAGGTCTTTCCTTTCTAAAACCTTCCTCCCACCAATGGTCTTAAGTACCAAAGTGGGAGGGAGTGCTGAACAACCCCAGAAGCCCAAGAAAGCCAAGGGCTAGAGAATCACCTCTGAGGTTCTCAGCCACCTCTTCCAGGAAGCCTACCCTGACTAATCCTGCCCTCCACAAACCTATACTTAGGCTTCCTATACTTCATTTGTTCCAAGTCATTTTCAGTTATCTTGAAACCCTTCCAGGCTGTTTGCTGGCTTATCTCCATGTTCTCCCCTCTATGCCCTTCAGGACCCAGTTTAATAATGGACCCACAGTAGCTACCCATCTGCATTAGCCAGCAGAGAAACAATTACAGAGAGTGCAACCCGGGAGAGAAATCAAAGGCCAGCCCATTCAGCTCCTTCCCAGGGCCTTTCCCACCCCCATCCCCAACTCACCTACTCTCCCTTTCTGGTCTAAAAATAGTGGTATCTAGTCCATTGACTCTGTGCTTGAAGGTGACAAAACCTTTTTAAATGCTGTCCCGTTTAACCCTCAAAGCCACTCTAGGACAGAGGCAGAGCTCTGAAGGATCTCCAACAGCACGGGTCAGCAACTCCTTGGCAGGATGATCTTAGAGGGCAGCCGGGACGCTCGTGGTTTTCCCACTGCCCCACAGCAAACGTGTTAGAGAAGGGACTCTGCCCCAAGTCTTCTTGACAACAAAGCCGGCCTTCTCCCCAGGAGGCCGTGCTTCCTCTGGTGTACAGAGAAAAGCTAACTAACTGATTTGGCCAATGTCACGTTGCTTCTGAGGGCCAGGATGGAGCTGGACCCAGATCCCTTGATTCCACGCCCAGAGCTTTTTCTTACTACACTATGCCATCCCGTTCCTTTCCCCAGGCATTTGTCCACGAGCTGAGACAAAGCCCATTCTTCAGCAGCCTCTCTGAACCCCGTTTTCTCCGGCCCAGGGAGCACAGGATCTTGGACACTAAGAAGCGGTCAACAAGCTTGATGGCCCTCGAGCCTGGCACCGAGCAGTCTTGGAGGGGAAATCTCTAGACCCTCCCACCCCCCCCCCCCATCCAGCCATGCTGTGGGGTCAGGACCGAAGCAACAGGATGGAACAATCATGAGTTAGTGCGGCATTCTCCATAAGTCTTTGACTCGACAAACATGCTAAGACAGACCCAGACAGTGGAGGGGGCTGGGGACAGCCATGCAGCCCAAGGCAATGCCCCCGGGGGGGGCAGCTCCACAGTGGCCCCTGGGCCCGGGGAACATGCAATACCAGACAGGGGTCACGGTGAGACAACGAAGACTCGGGATGGACACGGGCGCTCACGGCTCCCACCATACCTCAAAGTGGGGCATGTCAGGGGCGGGACAGGTCCCTCGTTCTGGGCCTTCACTCGCTGCCTTGGACTCCTCCTCGTGGCTGGGGGCTGCCTTGTCGTGGTCCCGAGGGAACACTGGCCCCTCAGCCTCAGAGTCGCTCCGATCTCGGTCAAGTTCGGGCAGACTGCGGGAGAAGTCCTCAAAAGCAGTGCCGTGATAGTCCCCGATCACGGTGAAATCCACCTCTGCCTCCAGGCTGGACGTGGAGCTGACCGTGATGCTGGAACACTTGCGTTCGATGGCCAGGTGGTTGTCCTTCAGGAAGACCGAGTCCCGCTCCTGGTCCTGGTCCTCGTCTCCCGGGTCGCTCTCTGGGGCCCTGGGACGCGGGGGTTTGACTTTCTCTTCCGAGCCCTCCCTCAGCCCCGCTCTCTAAACACCAGTGAAAGTCAAGGAACACAGAGGAGAGAGACAAAAATCAAGAGGGTGAATGTCAGAGCACAGGTAAATGTCCGAAAGAGGGAGGTCGGCAGTAGGGAGTGAGTCACCCCAAGACAGCGTCACTGAAACCACAATGCAAGGCAAGAAAACCAAAACCTTCCCGAGAGCTCCACGGAGGGGCTGCAACGTCCTGCTCAGGCACTGAAGGCAGAAGCAAATAAAAAGCAAACAGCCCGGCCTGGACGTCCACCTGGACGCGAGGCCCCCCAAGGTTGGGCTCTTGGAGCTCGTTTAAGCAGCTTTGTGCAAGGGACCCGGACGGCAGCTCAGATGCCCGGCCTTGAAATGAAGTAAGTCCGGTGCTGCGAAACGGCAAAGGAGTCCGCAGGGAGGGAGGAGGCAAGGAGGCTGGAGCCAGCTCGGAATAACGGAGAGGAAGCAAATTTGGCTTGTCAATTCCACCGGGCCCGTTGAGGGGCAGGGGATGCCGGCACCCCCAGGCCCCAGGATACAATTTCTTTAATCTCCTCCTCCTCGGGGCAGGGACCCTTATTTTCTACTCTAGGCATGAAGCAAAATGAAGCTAGGCACCTTTATTGGGAGCCCCGAGGAGAATGAAGGGCATGGCCAGGCTGGACCCTCAGCCCCCTGGGAGGCCGCAGGCCAGGGGCTACCAGTGTAAGTGACAAGCACAGTGGGGTACAGGCCCCTCCTGCCTATCATACATACCTCTCAACTGGCCCACCCCCCCAGAGGCTAACGTCCACACAGACAGCGCTACCTGCTTCATCCATTTCCTTCCATTCCAAGTCTGCTTTTAGAGAATAAAAATTAGCCACAAAGCTTTTCTGGTTGATTTGGTCTCAGACATTTGGAAGTTTCAAATTCAACTAAAAGAAACAGTCTCTTCAGAGATTAAGGTTGTCAAGACCACCCTGCAAATGGGGCAGGGAGGACCCACCGAGCCCCTGCCTATGAAGCTTCTGTGAGGTTGAGAGGTATGAGGGATCTGGTTCCAGCCGGAGACAGGCAGCAGGAGTGGAGGAGCCTAGGCTAAAGCATGTACGGTCGTGGCCCAGAAAAGGGGGTGGGTGGGCAGAGGAAGGATGAGTGGCAGAGACCTGGGCAATTCGGGGCCCAGCCGGTCGACTCTCCTCCTTTGGAGCGCCCTTAGCTGCTGAGCCTGACAAGGCCTTCTCTTCCCGAGCGGGTTCCTGAGTTTTACTCTGAATTAGAGAAAAGGGTTAGTCTTAAGGAGGTAGAAAGGGAAGATGACACTGAGCTGGAGCATTAACTGAATGGGTGGAGGCCGCAGGACAGAAAGATTGTCCCAGGTAGGAGTGGGGAGCAGGAAGAGGAGAAGGGACAATCTTTAAAGAAGCCAGGCGGGACGGGAGGAACATGATAAGGCAAGGGGCCCCGGGAGGGCAATGCTTCATGGCTGGCGGCGAGACCACCCTGCTTCTGTTCCAGGCTAGGAAATTGTGCTACATCAGTAGCTGGTGGCGTTTCTGACCCAACCAAAGGGAGAATGTCATTGGGGCAACTGTCTGTAATCAGGTACAAGCTTAGGTTACTTATGAAAAACCAAGAAACAAAAAAAAACCCCTGAGATGGCCAAGCCCCCTCTGCTCTTGGTGATGAGGTGAAGCTGTAGGAACATGCTCCAGGAAGAAGCACAAAAACATGCAGTCAGTTTCCATAGGGAGGTAGGGAGGAGAGCAAGGAATTGGAGGAGAGGGATTCATGTGGCTGGTTACCCTGGCTTCTGCCAACATGGCCTTGGAGCCAGAATCCACGGATGCATGTTTCAGCACTTCATCCCTCTCCTGGGGCAATTCGGGGGCAATGAACACAGTTCTGAAAGGATCTGCAGCTGTTCCAGGTTTAGTAATGAAGTGACCAGTATCTGATGCTGACCCAGGAGGCTCTGTGGCTTTGGGGCTAGAGATATCGCTGGGGGGGTGAAGCTGGACAAAACCTAGCTCCAAGAGTTTGTTACGCTGCTGCTCCACCTGCCCTGGGAAGGGTTCAGATGCTTGCTCACCTGGCTGGGCCTTGGAATCACCTACACTTGCCCAGAAGTTATCTCCACCATGAGTGTCTCCTCGCTCAAATATCTTGATTTTATTGGCCACCGAGGTCTTGCTAATGTCTTCCTGGGAGCCCTCATGACCACTAGCTTGGAAAGATATCCCCTGGTTGGGTTTCCTTTCCAAGGCAGTGAGCACTAGGCTTCCTGCTTTGGTCTGCTTGGCTCCATCTTTTGGTTTCCCATTGGCAGTAGGCAAATCCTTTGTGTTAGCTACATCAGGGACTACCGCATCTTTGGTCTCCAGACTTTCCTTTGGAAAACGGGCAGTCTTTGGAAAGACAATGGGATGTTCGGTGTGAGGGAGCCCATTGCTGGACTGCTGCTCTCCTGGAGGTGGAGGCTCTGTACGATCTTCCCAAGCTGCCAGGGCCTCAGAATTTCCTGGGGAAGCCAGGGCAGAGTCTTTCATCATGATTCCTTCCATCTGAAGAAATGCTGTAGAGGCTTTATTTTCATTCAGCTCAGCGTCTCCTTCTAGAGTATGAAATGGCCTCTCTTGGAATAGAAAATGGTCCTCCTTAAGTCTGTCTGGTCCTTTCACATCTCCTAGTGGAACCCTTGGATGGTTAGCAGCACCTTGATCTGCATTGGTGTTTGGGGACTCACTTCCTCCTCGGCTTGGTAAGTGGTTCTCTAATCCATCTGAGAGGTTCTTCTGAGCCTTTTCTATGAAACTTCCTGTCTTGGGCATTTCTTCCTCTGTGAATTTGCCACCTGTTTGGTCAAGAAACTCTCCTTCTTTGCTCTCACAAGGCCTCTTCTCATTGCTAGTTGGCTTATAACTTAGAGATGTTTTTTTACTCAGTTGTTCTAAAAGCACTTTGAGTTCATCTAATCCTACATCTATGGTTGGGGGCTCATCTCCCTCTGAGGATATACCCATATTACTGCCAAGGCTTGAGACCACTTGGTCTATGGAATTAAGCTCAGGAGCCACTGACGACTCATCTTCCAATTCTACTTGGCCTTTCTGATTGTCCTGGATGGCGCCCATTTTTGCTGCCTTCTCATCTTCAGGGACAAAGGATGCCAGTTCCTCCTGTTCTTTGTCTGCAAAACTTAAGTAGAAGCTCCTTTCTGCTGGAGAGGACTCTGTCTCATCACTGGAATCTGCTCTGGTTGAATCCTCTGGAGATGCTTTCATATCTTCCTTCTCCAAGGCAGGATTTTCAGAGCAGGAATCCCAAGGTTTCATCCCACGTACTTCCTGTTGAGCCCCCGACCCTGTTGCTGAAGGCTGTCTGCAGGCATGGAATTCTTCAAGCTCCTTTTTGAGCTCCATTTGCGTCTCAAATTGGTTGGCTGAGGCTCTGCTTTCCCCAAGGCCTGCCTCCCTGCTGGTAAGCCTGGGCTGGGAGGTATCTGGAATTTTCTCCACTAATGCCTGACTAGCCAAGAGTGAAGTCCTTTCCGGGCCTTCCTGAGTCCACACATTATCTTCCCACACAGATTCAAAGTCCTCGGGACTTGCAATCATCTTTCCCCTTTGGCAGGTCTCTCCTCGCCCCTTCGTTCTGACTAATTCTTCAGTGGCCACCTCCACTCTGAACTTATCCACACGAACATCCACCTTGGAGATCCCTGAGCTGGAGAGATCATCTGATGGGCCTGTGGCTGGGGGCTCTTCTGGTTGTGTGGTGCCCAGGTTTCTGATAACAAGTTCTTCAGGCTGAGAGCACTCTCTTTCTATAAACACCCAGTGCTCCGAACCCTGCATTTCAATTGGAGCAAGAAAAGTTAGCAAGAGGCTGAAATCAGAAGACTATTTCTTCCATCAGTGAAAGAAAAAATTTAAATGACCAAAGGGTAGATATCATGGCACTGCCCTCACGATACCAAGAGGGAGGGCATTGGAAAGGAAGAAAAATACCAGTGGCCTTCTTATGTCTTCTACTGAGGGCTTTCTTTCATTACTACCCCCCCCAATTCTATGAAATGGGACAGGGTATTAGTATAGAGATTATAAATAATTTTTATAAGTGGGGAAACCGACTAATAGATTATTGGAAAGGATTTTAGTGCAACCCCTTGATTTTAGAAGATGAAAAAAATACTACGCATGGTTCAGAAAGGACAAGTAATTTTCTTAAAGTGGTATAGCTTTTTAGGGCAGAACCAGGACTCCTGATTCTTGGGCTTAAGGGGTTCTTCAATAATAATAACAACTATATTAATAGTTAACATTTACATAACACCTAATTGGTTCCAGGCATGATGCTTTACAAATATAATCTCTACTCACTATAACCCTGGAAAGTAGATGCTATTATTATTCCAGTTTTACAGATGAGGAAACGGAGGAGAAGTGACTTGCCCAACCAAGGTCCCACAGCAAGTAAGTTCTAGAGTTGAAGTCAGTCTGTCTGACTCCAGGACCACTGCTTTCCTCACCTCTCATCTGGCTGCCCCGTCTTTGTTACTCTGAGAAGTACTGAGATGTCCAGGTCCCAAAGAAAGTTAGCATGAGAATTATAATGAGAAATAGTTCTAATTGTCACCACAATACACCTTTGTGGACTGACATAGCTAGTCGTCCAGACACAACTAGATTCTGAGGAAAGCTAGCTCAAAGACGGCAGCTTTTTGATGAATCAGATTGTTCTCATCCTTAATCTAAAACCTTAACTCTCACTTGGTTTGAGTCTTGGTTTACTTTCTCTCTTTACCTTTTTCCTTGGGAGAACTTGGCTTGCTCTTGCCTCTAATCTCCTACCTGTCCCAAAGCACCTAAGTCACACCTGCTCTATTAGGAGGAAAGGGACCTATTAGATGCCGTGTGTGTGAAGCAAAGGGAAGGATGTGGCAGAGCCTCCAACTTGGTCTCTCCAACAGGAGGAAGAATAGGCATGCCCTCCTACAGCAGACCAAAGTGCCTCTTTTCTCACCAGGTGGCTCTTAGTTTGAATCTTCAAGCTGTCAAGGATACAGTACAGATGCATCTGAAGAGGGAACGGTATTTTTAAAACAATATCATCCTTACTGAAAAGCTTGATTTTCAAAAGAGCTTAAACATAGCCCTGCAGAAAGGGTAAAAAACTGAAATTAAGTTCTAGATTATATGTACCCCTCACTCTCTGAGATGACACTACCCAGCCTGAGTAGCCCATATGCAAGATCAGCCACTCCCTAGGATCAAGGGAGAGCATTTATCTAGAGGAATGTCAGTATCTTCTGAAGCCAAAAAAGAAGTCTTTTTTATGCAGTCACTGGTGGGGTCTCTCACCAGCCTTATCAGCAGATATCTCAGATCAGGCTCAATGGGCCCACCCACTAGTGGTATACCCCTGAGGGAAGCTACCTACAAACAGAATGAAAATGTCAGAGCTAATGACACATCCCAAGCCAAGTAATTACCTAGCCACAGAAAAAGGAGAAGCCCTAACCTAGGGGAGGATGGTCTCCATGCCCCAAGGAGAATTGATTCCCCGTGGTTTGGAGGTTTTCCCTGGGACAAAGACAGGAATAAGAAGGCGGTGAATTTAGTAAGGACTTGGATTCCTTATCATGACACACATATCCTGGTAAGATAAACCCTAGGAAAAATGGTAGAATAAGTTAGTGAAGTAGCTGGAAGATCAGCATTAAAGCACAAGTTAAAAGTCAAGTTGGGAGAAAGGAATCCTAGGCTTGTTGTTAAATGATTTTTTAGTCATGTCCAACTCTGTGTGACCCATTTGGGGTGATGTTGGCAGAGATACTGGCCTGGTTTGCTATTTCCTTCTCTAGCAAGTTTTACAGATGAGGAAACTGAGGCAAACAGAGTTAAGCGACTTGCCCAGGATCACACAGCCAGTAAGCATCTGAAGCCAGACTTGAACTCAAGATGAGACATTCTGACTCTCGGCCTGGTACTCTGTCTCTGTACCACCTAGCTGCCCTGCATCCTACTCTATTATCAGTCATTTTCATAAGACCCCTTGAATAAGGGGATTAGAAAGTTCCCCAAAGGAACACAGCTGGAAACCATGATGAACTGAGAAATTTGTTCTGGACAAGGTGCTACTGGGCTCCCCATCCTTGGGGAGAAACTGTGCAGACTCACAAATCTACTCCGGTAAAGAAGAAGAAAGGAAGGGCCCTGCTGTGGGGTGGCAAAGTGTATCCAGGGGAATTTAGGCAGAAATGCTTGCATCTCAGTCAGCTTCACCCTGGCAACATGAGGGCCCAAGAGATGGTCCCATTCTCCAACCCCTTCTCACTCTGCTGTAAGCTGCCCTTGATTCCTATAGCACCGAAACTGTCACAGTGGCTAGGGACCGGGTTTTAACAGCATGCCCTAGAGGGGAGGAACGCTGATGAGAGAAGGGAATTGCACTGCAGACAGATGAGTCCCAGTCAGTACTCAAGCAGCAAGAGAGCATGGACATGTGGAACATGCTGCCCTTGACCAGGGAAGAATCTATGGTTTGGATCCATAAGCTTGCTAAGGAAATAACCCCCTTTATACAGAAGATTCACTAAGGCCCTCCTGGGCTCTTCCCAGGGCAGACTCAGAGAACAGATGGAGATCTTTGATCCAGAGATCAATGGAAGCAAATGCAAAGGAGGAAGAGCACTGGACTTGGAGTCAAAAAAATCTGAGTTCAGGTCCTGACTCACATCCTTATTAGCTGTATGGATGAGCCATTTAATTTCTCGTTTAACTTGTTTCAATTGTTCCAAGATTCCTCCTAGCTCAAAAATATCTACTATCTAAGTAGGAATGCTATTCATAAAATCTCTCAAAAGTGGTCTTCCTACTTGTACATGAAGACCTCTAGGGAAAGAGAATTCACTACTTCCCCATTTTAACTACTGACGCCATCAGTTCTTTTTTTTGGTGGGGGGGGAAGGGAGATCAGAAGTGACCTGCTCAAGGTCACACACCTAATTAAGTGTCTGAGGCCAAATTTGAACTCAGTCCTCCCGACTCCAGGTCCAGTGCTCTATGCACCACAACACTGAGCTGCCCCACATTGGTTTTCAGTGTTAGAAACATTTTTCTTAAATGGCGCTTAAAAGCACAATTCTCCTCCATTACTCTTAATTCTTCCTGCAGGGCCGAGTAAAACAGAAGTCTAATCCCTTCTCCACATGACACACAGCCCTTTGAAGGAAGGAACATATCTCCCCTCAGTCATCTCTTCTCTGCGCTAGATAGACCAGTCAGAAGGAAGAATGAAAGAAACTAACTAGAAAATGGATTAGGATCAATCAAAATCCTGAAGGCAACAAAGGGAAGACACCCCTGGGACGCAAGGAGAACGGATGATCTGTGCCAGACTAGTCCGCGCCGGACTCCCTGCTTCTCGGGGATTTCTCTGGGGGAGAGACCCTCCTTTTGTCTGCTGGGGGTGGGGGAGGAGGGCACTGCTTGCCTGTTCCTGACAAAGGCCAGGGCTCTCAAAGCTGCCCCCCACCGCTCCCTGGTGCAGGCTTCGGGCACTAGGCTGCTTACAGAGCCTCTAAGGAAGCACCTCGCTGCTCTTCATTCCGTTGGGAGAATGTCATCCTCTGGGGAGCCCTGGAGCCAAGCCCAGGGATGAGTCTTAGACAGCAAAGAAGGAGGAAGGGGACAGCCAGGCCTTCTAGCCATCCTTGACCTCAGACACAGAACCCAACAGGTTCCCTACCTGACTCGGTAGGGGGATGGCGGGGGAGGGCTCTGTTCTAGCAGGGAATCCGACAGGCCCTAAAGGAGCCAGAGGAGGAAGGAAGGGGCCAAACTAGGAGCTTCCTGGAACCATCTAAAGACAAGTCTCTGGGGAGACCCTGACGCCCTCAGTCAACACAGAATTCAGCTTTCCGCAAATTCTGCCTGTTTGACCAGACACTGGGAAAGAAAGATTGTCTATTTCCTCGACCCTTCCCAGGAGACAATCTGCTCTCTAAGGAAGGGGACATTGGGGCTGCCCTTTCTGGAGGCTGGAGGCCTTCTCCGTCCCCTCTGGTCCATGGCTAAGGCACCTCCCCCCACCCATCACGCCTGAGAAGGGGACAGATGAGTCCCCAGGGGACAGAGGATGGACAGTAACCTCAGGAGAAGACGCAAGACTTTTCTGGATGAATGACTCCAGGGCTAAGGCAATTCCCGGCTCCAGCTGGGAGGCGTCCTCTGTTCTCTGGCTCTGCAGGGGAGGAAGGTCCAGGGCCCAGGCAGAGGGAGAGCAGGGGCATAGGGAAAGGGAAGGGGGAAGGAGAGATGAGAGGGAGAGACAGAGAGAAAGAAAGACGGACATACGTTCCATGAACACTCAGCCTTCCTCACATGGCCCTGGTTCAAACCCAGCAGTATAAAGCATCTGGTTTGGAAGTGCCAGGGAAGAATATTCATGGCTAACATTTATACAACACTTTAAGGTTCACAAGCTAAATATTTTGAATCTTTATCTCATTTAACACCTTGTGAAGTAGGAACCATGTAGGTATTATTATATTCACTTTACAAATGAAGAAACTTAGGTTCAGAGAGGTAGAATAATATCTATATATACATACACACAATACATATACATATATAATACAAACATGCTCTCCATATCTTAGAGTTTATTCTCACATCATTCCTGGGAGGTAGATACTACTATTATACCCATTTTATAGATGAGGAACTGGAGTTAAATGACTTGTTCACTGTCACCACAGCTAGTGTTGAAGGCAGATTCACTGAACCCAACTCTTTGCTGACTCCAAGTCCAGCATTCTATCACACTACTTCTCTGTCATTCTTTATCATACAGCTTCTTTAGATGTACCCGGAAAAGACTGAGCAGTACGGAGCTTTGGAGGGAGGAAGTCAGAGCTCCTAGTTTATTTCTAGAAGTGATCCATAGGATTAGGTTAGCTGGAATAGAAACCCTTATGTCCCAAGGTCTGTGTCTGATACCTGTTAGGATGATCCCAGGATCAAAAGTGTTACATGGATATTCCAGCCAGCTTTATTCTTGTTTAAGTATTAGAAAAAGGATAGATTCAGGCCTCTTTCAAATAACTTTCCTTGGTGGGAACAAAACTGGAATTATGGCACAGTTCAGTGAAAATGCCATTATTTGAGTTCAGGGAATGCACCCAGCTCCTTCCATTTTGATTTGCTATCCTTCCTTCATGGACCACAGGAGTTGGGAACCATAAGATCATAATTGTGGGTAGGATTCAGGCTCTTAAAATCTCAGGACACATTCTTTATAAACTCACCCTCTTATTTCCTCAATTCAAATGCTAGCAGTGCCCCTGGATCCACTCTGCAGGCTCTGCCCACTGCCATCTGAGATGCTTCCTCCCTGTGACTCGTTACAGTCCTTTCCTTCCCCCAAACACCACCTTTAGCAACTTACACACCTCTCAGGTACTCCCCTCCACCCCTCATTGAGGGTAAGGAAGCAGATTTCCTCCCTTCTTCTCAAGGGTATTGGCTCTCAGGGGATGGCCAAGGCTGAGGTCATCCTTCTCCCCTTGCTCCAGGATTATCATACATATCCAAGCTGCTCCCGGAGTCTGGCTGGTATCATCACAGCCTCAGCCCCACTCTCCCGATCCCTTAAGGGACAGGGCTGCTGACAGGCTATCTCAAGGGTGGAGCCAGAGCCAAGCCCTGCTCCAGCACCAAGAACACAGCATCACAGATGACTGAAACAACTGTCACTGAAAGCAGGGTAAACACAGATGTGACAACCAGTCCAGCTGCCAGTGTGCCATTCACACCTTTAGGAACAGACTTCCATTTAAATTAATCATGAGTGCTTTCACAGAATTAACTCCCATACCATCACCCAGTCAGTCCCTTTGTTCAAAAAGCCCGTCTCTGACAGAGATACCAAGCACGGCTTAGAAGGGCTCTGGCAATGCTGGACCGAAACATTACCTCTAGGGTTGGGAATACATAAGGACATTTCAAGTCACTTGTCATAGAGTTTTGATATTACCTTCAGCTTATAAGAAATCTTACTTCCTGATGTTCAAATAAAGACCGCAAACTCTGTAATCTGATATATTAATACTAACTCACATTTCTCTAGTTCTTTACAGTTTTACAAATTTTCTCACAACCACCCTGTAAAGTAGGTTGTCCAAACTGCTACCATCTTACAAATGGGGAAATCAAGTCGTAGAGAGAGGAAGAGTCTTTCCCAAGGTCAGACTGATAAGAAGTGTTACAGGTGGAACTCAATCTCAGGTATTCTAATTTCTAGTCCAGTATTCTGCTAAGGATGGGGAATGCTGAGTTAATTTAAAATTCTGAGTAATACAGAAATACCACATATCCCATATGCAGATCAATAATCTTTAAGGAATTAAAACAGATATAGTAACTTCACACTATATCTAGATACAGCATAATTTAATCTTCTTTTAGTTATTTAGAAATCTTCATGTGTAAGAGAAATTCATGAGCTTTGAAATATCACAAAGGAATTTAAAATATCATGTCCTTTGGACATGGAATTGGAAAACTAAGATTCAAGGTTACAAGATTTATTAGTTGACATTAGCCAAGTCCCTTCATCTGAGCTTCAATTTTAAAACGAGTATAA
Source organism: Sminthopsis crassicaudata (assembly GCF_048593235.1). Taxonomy (NCBI): domain Eukaryota; kingdom Metazoa; phylum Chordata; class Mammalia; order Dasyuromorphia; family Dasyuridae; genus Sminthopsis; species Sminthopsis crassicaudata. The sequence goes on along the minus strand of NC_133618.1, from coordinate 440,550,374 downwards.
AAATATTTGTACTATCTACTTCCAAGAACTGTTGTGACGATGGCTAGAAAGAGCTGCACAAATGTAAGCTGTTATTTATGATTACTGAATGTCAACAATAGTTAAACAACAGTACTTGATAATCCTGCTAGATTTTAGGGAGAAAATGTCTTTTGTATAACAAATATAGGTAAATATTTTTCACAATTTATTATAGAAAGTACTTAGAACACTACCTTAGAATTATAAGAATGGAATATAAAATTCTTTTTCATAGGCAAATTTACACCTGTGCTCTGAAGAATTAGTTTATATAGATAACATCTCACCTTATAGACATGTAGTACATTCTTACTGGCTATTTTTGTCATTAATTTTTTAAAAAACAATAAGCATTAGAATTTATTGGATATGTTAGTTAAAAAGAGTTTCCTTGCCAATAGAATGCTGAATAGTAGAGAACACATTCTTCTTTTTCTTGGCCCTAATATTCCTTTTTTCAGGCTTCAACAACTCTCCCCCACCCCAACTCCAACATCTCATGTTCTAACATCGAGTAAATGACACTATGGTCCCTGGCTCCATCCTTTTCTTCCACCAAAAATGGCCATTATGGGTAAGTAAAATCCCAATTCCCACAGCCCATCTTTCTTTATGGAGCCCAAGGCCACAGCACCCACCTCATTAGCTTTCTCAGGGGTCCCTTTAGGGGTTCCTTCTTCATGCTTGGGAGAGGATGAGGCTGGGGAGGAAGGAAGCCTCCGTTCACGTTCCCAGTCACGATCCCTATGGATCAATTTGCTATTGGGCTCCTTCAGTGTCCTCTTGAGTTCATTGATGCTGGCCTGATGTTTCAGTAGTACGTCCTCTGGTTTATCTAAGAACTTGGGATGGAGAAAGCAAGTGAGTTAGAAAAGGAAAGCATCTCTGAATTACAATAGTTTTTCATTACAAAAACAAGGAATAAGGGACTGGAGGACTAGAAAAGTCAGAAGCTGCAAGTTTCTCTTCCTATCCCCTTAGATATGCATGCTCTCTGGGTATGAGTGGGGAGGAGACAGGGAAGGATTCATGTAAACTGTTCTCCATTCTTGGAATATTATCTATTTCCATCCCTACTTAGTGAACTAATCTTCCTTTCCATCAAGTTTCAGCTCAGATGCTGTTTCCTCTATGAACCAAAAAGGAATTTTCTGTAATTATGCTTTACCTTGATCACATTTTACCCTATAACAGAGACTTGTATAAGCATCTTATTAGATTGTAATCTCCTTGAGGAAATGCTCTAAGCCATTTTTCAAATATGCATCCTCTGTACCTTGTCCATAACAAGTGCTTTTAAGGGTCTTTTAAACGGAGATGTCAGAAGTAGGGGACATTAGCTCTAGCATCGTGGTATGAGACCACTAGTTAGGGGAACAAAGTGGCAAGGCTTCTGACCACAAGCTGACTTCAATGAGGCTAGGAGTCACCTGTCTGCTATGGAGTAGAACAAGGGGAAGGGCAGCAATTTACATTTACTTTCCATATCCTCAGGAGGTCTCATCTATGAGGCTATTTAAAAATGCTCAATTCATCACAATCCCATTCCACTTATCCAAAAAAGAAAAAAGGAAAGTCAGCAGATTCCTTTGAGAAGCAATCACAAGATCACAGACCTAGGGAGCTGGCCTGAAAATACAGCTAGAAGCCTCTAGAGTTACTCTCTGGAGCCATGGAAATAGCCTACCAACAGTAATTAGTCTACATTTAGGTGGCACTTCATAATTTTTTTAAAAAAGTGCTTTATATACATTACTGAATTTTATCTAGTGTGAGAATTCTTATTACTATTATTATCATCATTTCCAATTTACAGATGAAAAAACAGTATCAGAAGTAAAGTGACTTGACCAGTCACATAGTGAATTAAGTGATAGAAATGAAAGTCAAACATAGATATTCTAACTCCAAGTTCAGACCACAATCTATTAACATTGATTCTTCAAGTACTAGAAGTAGAAGGGAAAAAGTGGGTTCCCCAAAAGTAAATATGACCTGCCTCATTGCTTCTGTCTTTTTGCAGTGAGCCTACTGCCTCAATTCCAGAGTTAGCATTCCCCAATGAGGATAAATCCTTGGGAAGACTTGGAAAATCAAATGCTTTGGTCATACTTCTCTCAATATCTCCTATCTCCTCCTTCTACCATGGGACAGGATTCCTATAGCAGGCAGGGTAATGTCCACTAGGGTTATGGTAGCCAGCTGAGTATCTGAGGCCTCTGCAGGAGAATGAGGATTATATTCCCTCCCCAACTAGTAACCTCAAATTTAACCTTTTCCAAGACAGCCAAAAGACAAACCTATTTTGGCAATGAACATATTAAGAAGGGACTGGATTTGGATGACAAGCAAGAAAGGAGCTAATTTTGGTTGGAGGAAAAGAATCAATAGAAAGAGGAAGAAGAAGAGAAAATGAAGGAAGAAAAAAGGAAGATGAAAAGAGAAGAAGAAAATAAGAGAAATGAAGAGGAAAAAAGAAAAGAAGGGAGAGGAAGAAATGGGTAAGATAAAGGAAAAAGAAGGAAGAAGGGGGTAATTTTATGAGTAATATGCAGAAAGAAGGCAGGCAGCACAGCAATGGGCCCATTTCCCAGGAATATGAATGACCTCCCCAACTTAAGGACAAAGAAGATGAGGACCAGTGATGGCATAGGAGATGTCCTGAAATGAGAGGGCATGGACCTGAGATGAAGGCAGAATGGCACATGGCAGATGGTGGGTGGCAAATAATGGACCAGAAGGAGAAGGGGAAATGATGCAGTCAGTACCTCCTGCTTGTGCCTCGGCGTGGTTTCCTGCTCCGGCTAGCAGTACATGGTGAGGGAGGAACCAGCAGGGTCAGTAGTGGGATTACATTATTCACATGGAGAATCAGGTCAGGCAAGGAGGGAAGATAGGGAGGGGAGGGAACCCGATCCCAAAAGAACATTAGTTGGGGCTACCCACAATATCATTGGGTGGAGGGAGTAAGTGGGTCAGCTTACTTATGAATGCTATGTCTATATAGACATGCAGGAGGGCTTAAAGGGGTAGGTTGTTTCACATGTGAGCATATATTGTGGATACACTGTGCTCTAAAACAGGTGCATGTATGTGTGTGCAGGTGGAGTCTCCCTATAAAGTAACAGACCGGCTGTGGGCACTCACAAGCCCCTCCCTGGGTCAGCCACAGAGAGGCCACATCCTTAGGATGTGCTTGGTTATAAGAGCTCCTGCCCTGACAGTCTGGCTTCATGGCGCCCCAAAAGGGCACCTCCTTTTTAGCGACCAGCCAAGCTTGTGGGGCTTTGGGAAAAGGCCCCTATTTGGAGGAGGGTCAGCAGACAGATTTTCCCTGAAAGGCTGTGCCCATGTTGGGTAGGAGAGTCTCTCTCAGATCCAGGCAAAGCCTCCTCAGGATTGACAAACCCAGGTGTATGGCCTCATTTTCCAGCTACGGGTATCAGGCAATAGTGATATAATCTGTGAAGGCAGCTCAGGGTTATAAGCTGCCATTATTAATTGAATCTTTACAGTCTGAAATATGTAAATAGTGCTAATTACATGGGCTTATTTCACGTTTTAGTTCTTATTTGTATATATTTATTAAATCTGAAATTAAAGTTCAGAACAAAAAATAGCAACTTTTTCAAAATATATCACATGTAGGAGTTCTTGTAAGCACATACATATAGTGGTTTAGCCAATAGTGTTTTCTTGGCAGAAATGTCATTGTGTTAGGTGTGGGCAATGGATGTTAATATCTGGAAGTGCAGACACGCACAGAATATGCCCAGGAGGGCTCATGTGCTTCGTGAACTTCTCCAGGCACACTTAGAGCCCCTCTCCCATCTCAGGGGCTCAGCCTTGAACAGGTACAATCACATATTGCTGTCACATACAGAGCCCAGCCACAGGCAGAGATGTACTTTGGGGGAGGACAGGGAACCAGTTCATTTGCTTTTCATGAGAAAACAGAAAGGACAGGGCTTGGGCTGCATATATATCACATCCCAGATATGCAGCTAAGACTCTCAGCCTCTACAACCAAAGCTGAGACATCCAGACACACCCGGTTATGTATGTATTTCAGGTACTTGTATCATAGGGAAGCCCAAGGTTCTCTTGCATTCAGGGGTAGAAAAGGGCTCGAAAGCCTCATACCTTCAACTCTTTAATCTTGGTCGGGGTCCGGAGCTCTCCTTCCTCTGTCTCTGACTTTCTCCTTCCACCATAGTCTCTGTCTTCTTCAGACTTCTCAGCTTCTGACCCCACATCATGATTCTCACTGACTGAGGCAGGTCGAGAAAATTCTGCTGGAAGATAATGGCAGGGAGATAAAGAAGTGCAAACAGGGCAAAAGGTAAGTACACTTAAAGCTCCTAGACAAGAGAACTAAACACATCCTAAAGAGACCCTCCCCACTGCCCGCCCAATTAATCCACTCAGTTCTGAACTCAAGGTAGAGTCATCTTATCCCAGCCAGGGCAGATATCTTATCAATTACTCTGCCATCCCTTCCTGCCTCTTTCTCAAGGAATAGTAATCAATTCAACCTTAACACTGCTTTTTGGAAGGACATAGTAATTAATTGCCTCTTGGCTCCACTCAGAATGCCCGTGATTCTGAGTTGTAGACTTTCTAGACTCAGCGCTCTTTACTTGAGATCCATGAACTTTCTGAAGATTTTTTAAATTTATAATTGTATTTCAATAAAATCAGTTTCTTCTGAAATCCCACCGTTTTTATTCCATACATTTTAAACATTATTCTAAGAAGGGGCCCAAGCCTACATCTTTAATCTCTACCACTGGGTAGATGGGCTGAGGCTGGAGGTTAAGCTTAGGAGGACTAATTGCACTAGAGCTAAATTCATTTGTGCGCTCTCCTCTGGGCACCAGTATAGTGAGCCCCCAGCATGGAGATGCCTGGGAGGGGACCAGATCCCTGAGGAGGGTGAACCAGCCCAGTTCAGAAAAGGAGCAGGTCAGAGCTTCCAGGCCAATCAGCAGAGGGAACACAGTGGCAACAGGCCTGTGAATAGCTGCTGAATCTCCAGGTAGACAAAATAGTAACAAGAAGCAAGGGGATGGAGGGGAGAGAGAGAGAAGAGAGAGAAAGAAAGACAAAAAAGAAGGAAGGAAGGAAGGAAGGAAGGAAGGAAGGAAGGAAGGAAGGAAGGAAGGAAGGAAGGAAGGAAGGAAGGAAGGAAGGAAGGAAGGAAGGAAGGAAGGAAGGAAGGAAGGAAGGAAGGAAGGAAGGAAGAAATGAAATGAAAAGAAAAAGGGAGAGGGTCATAGGTTTCACCAAATTGCCAAAGGGGTCCATGACCCGAGGTAGCTCAAGAACCCCTTTGTTATTGTTGCTGTTGTTGTTCAGTTGCTTCAGTCTCATCCAACTCTTTGTGACCCATTTGGGATTTTCTTGGTAAAGATACTGGAGAGGTTTGCCATTTCCTTTTCCAGCTCATTTTACAGATGAGGAAACAGTTGAACGATTTGCCCAGAGTCACACAGCTGGTAAGTGCTTGAGTCTGAGTCAGAACCCAGGTTCTCCCACTCCAGAGCTACCCACTGTATCACCTAGCTGCCCCAAGATCCCCTAGCCTACACCAAAGCTCCTTTCTTTGGTCACTACATCCATCTCCCTCATATCCATCCACATCATTCCTGTCCAACTCTACCCTCCCTATTGTTCCAGCCTATATCTTTTCAAGTTGGTCATACTTGCTCCCTGTAACATACTATGCTGCAGCCAAATTAGCCTAATTGTTATAAAAAAGATTTCCATCTTCTACCTTCATGCTTCTGTTCAGGCTGTCGCCCATACCAGAAACGTACTCTTTTCTTACTCTTGCCTCTTAGAACCATTAGATCCCTTCAAAAATCAATATTAGACCTTTGATGGGTCTTGACCTTAGGTGTCAATCATGTGATAACCTATCCCAGGGACATGTACTTTTTAACAGAGGCCCCCAGATGACCAAAGAAATTTCCATCCCTAAAAGGCAATATGATTTAAGCAAGAGAGGGTTTTATGCAAAAATGAGGATCAATGGGATCATTCTTGGGCTAAACTGGTATCACTGACTAACCACCCACCCCTCATTCAGATGCCCAAGTGCCTACCAAATTTGGGGCATACCTCCATCGAGGCTTCGGGACATGGTGTACCGTTTGCTGGAGGAACGCTCAAAGAAGGGTGCAGGCCTGTCAATGAGGGCACTGGCCTGCCGGGTCTGTGCTTGTGTCCTCCCACTGTAGCGGAACTTGGAGCCCATCACCAGGAAGCCCTTGGGTGGGGGCTCAGGAGATACTAGCCTGCATTTGGGGCATGGGTTAAGATTGGGAGGGTACAAGGGTCACAAGAAGAGCCCAGAGTTACAAGGAGGCAAAACAATATCTTTTTTATATTCTAGTTATCTGTGCCTGTATCTACAAGATCCTAAGAAACTGAGGACAAGAAGGCTCATATCTTATCTAAATTTTGCCTTTCAAGCACCCAACAGACAATTAATTCCTCTTAGCTGAAGGGAAGTTTAGTGGAATTCTTTAGCTCAGCTTTTCCTAACTAAACCCATTTGAGGAAAATGGTGCTCCCAGAAAATGATTTCCTCTCTCAAATGTTAAACATGAAATTATGTGAATACCCAAAAATATAACTTGAAAGAATGAAACTAGGTCAAATTTTTTGTTTTACCCCAGAATTTTTCTGATTCTTCCAACTCTTCCAAGGTCACTATACTCCTTAGCCCCTATGAACCAACTTGTAAAGGTGTATAATATACACCTTTACCCAGTGTTCTACAGACAAATGAGTCTGTTAAACATGGATCCAGTCTTGCCTTTTCATTTAGAAGGAAGGAAATTAAGGGTCCAAATAGGGAAAAAGGAATGAACCCAAGGTCAATGGAAATGAACCAGATCTCCCCATTCCCAGGTTTAGCTGGCTGTTATATATAAGGGACACTTGCATTTGCCCTGTAGATTCTTCCATCTCTCAAGGTAAAGAGGACTAAGCATACTAGGTGAACAGGGATGTCTGGGCAACAAAAGGCTCTTTTCTGGATCCATCAAAATCCTGGTTTCATCTGTCCTCATTTTGACCCTGCCCCTGCCCCTACCCAGTTATGTCCTGCTTACCTGAAAAATGTGTGATGCTCAATGCAGACCTTCCAAAGTCTCTTAGCTGACCGGTGATTGGGGAGCTTAAAGCCGATGGTACTCTCAAACTGCTCATACTAAAACACCGGGGAAGGGAGGATGAGTGACATGACCCTGACTCTCCCCACCCTTTTCTCCCCTTCTCAGACCTTCCTTCTCCCTCTCTCCACTTAGCCAAATTCTGGCCCCATGCTTCTAGACCTACTTTCTTTAGGGAATCTTCTCTATTATTTCTTTCAGGGAAAAGAACAGGGGGAGTTTACCTGGAGAAGAAAAGGGGAGAAAGGATGGGGAACCCAATCATTATCTTCAAGTGTCTGAAGGGCCATTTTTGGCAAGGTGGGATTACACTTCTGCTTAGTCCCAAAGGGAAAAATTCAGCACAAAGTGCACAAGTTGGAAGAAGGGAGATTTCAGATGGACTTAAGCAAAAACTCTAACAATTAGAGCGGGGGCAAAAGTGAAAAGGGCTCAGGGATAGTGAGTTTCCCTAAAACAGAGATCTTCAAGAGGAGGCCAGGTGGCCACCTGGTTAAATGGGAGGCTGTGGAAGAGATTCTAACTCAGATAAGATGTATCTGCCTTTTGAGGCCCCTCCCAAGTCAGATTCCATGAAGTATAGTCATGGGTAGAGAGGGCTCACCTCCCCTGGACGTATCTTAATGTAGAAATTACTCCTTTTATAGGAAATCTTAAGGATCTTGGGCCATGCAAATCGGTTGATCCGAAGACGGTCTCTGTAGATCAGGAGGCCGTTAGCACAAACTCCGAGCATGATGTCAATACCTTCTGAGTCCTAGAAGAGAAGAGAAGAGAAGAGAAGAGAAGAGAAGAGAAGAGAAGAGAAGAGAAGAGAAGAGAAGAGAAGAGAAGAGAAGAGAAGAGAAGAGAAGAGAAGAGAAGAGAAGAGAAGGAAGGGATGAAAGGGATAGAAAGGAGGGAAAGGATGGAAGGGGAGAAGAGGAAAAGGAAGAAGAAGGGAAAAGATGAGAGAAGGGGAAGGGAGGAGGGGAGAAGAAGGGAGGGAAGGGAAAAAGAGAAGAGAGGAGGAGAGAAGAGATGAGACAAGAAGACAAATAAGGGAGGCGAGAGCTACTACCCATCCATCATCTCCAGAGATACTGACAGAAGTGGAGCCATCTTGTTGGGGACTCTCTTAGCCTAAATCCTATTGGGGGAGGCCCGAGGTACAGGCAGAAGGTGCCTCTGGCTCCAAAGGAGCAAGGCCAAAGTTCACAGGTCACTCCCTTTGATGGCAAGCAGGAATATGGTCTATAAGGAGTGCCAGGAAAGGTGTTTCTCGCAGAGAACTGTACTTCAGAATATGAAGGTTTATCATCCACTCAGGATACAAAGGTCAAGCAAGAAGAAACCATTAGCCAATTCCAACACAAGATGGCAGAGAACAGCTCAGTACGAGGTCTAGTCTATCCTCCCTGGGTCAGGTAGCTAAATCTAGTCCCAGCCCCGTTTCCTTCTCATCTACTCTATTATACCATCCTCAACGGTCTTCCTGATTCTGGCCGCTTACCCATCCTGCTCATGCCGTCTGAGTGAGCTTTCTGAAGCTCTTGTCACATTATCCCCTGTTCAAAATCTTTCAATTGTTTCCACCTGCCTCCAGAATCGAGTCTGAATTCTTTGGCTTGGCCTTCTGGCTGCAATCTAAGTTTTAGTCCCATCTCCCATTAAATTCCTTTCATGGTTCCTGAATTCCAGGTGGGTTCCCTCTGAAGCAAATTCTCCACGTTTCAGCCTCAATGCCTTTGCTCAAGCTATTCTCCTCATCCTCTCCCTCTATGCTTATCTAAATCCTACTCATACATTCAGGCTCAACTCAAAGGCCATCCTTCCAGAAAACTTCCTCTGGTCCCATTAAGCTCTTTGGTCTTCCTGAAATTCTGCAGCCTTGACTGTCTGTACCACTCCCACGGATCATAGAGGGCAGCAACTAAATTTGAGTTTTCTCTGTCTGTGAATAGCACCCATCCAGGGCAAGAGTAACTCCTTTCTGATATCTGGATTGGTCAAGTGAGTTCTGGGGGGTCACTGCCCAAGCCCAGGTGCCCAGCCTTCAGTGAGTACCTTAGCATGATGAAGGTCCACGCCATACATGGACAGCTTCTTAGCATTCTCAAGGAAGTGGATCTCAGCTTCTCCAGGAGTCATGCCCCTGTGGGGGAAGAGGGCGTTCAGTGAGCAGGGAAGTGCTGAAAGGAGGGACAATCTGCCCCGTCAGGACTGCCGTGCTCAGCTCTGGGGCCACAGTTCTCCAAGTATACTGACAGTCTGAAGCATTTCCAGAAGAAGGTAATCAAGAAGAGCAGTAGCCTGGAGCCCATGTCAGATGAGGAATGGTTGAAGGAACTAAAGAAAGTTTATTTCGGAAAAGAAAAATCCGCAGGGACCCAGGAGAGCTGTCTTTAAATATTTGAAGGGCTATCATACATAAGAAACATCACATTTGTATTTTCTGGCCACAGGGGACAGGACTAGGAACAATGTGTGTACCTTAAAAGGAGTACAACTCACCCAAACTCACCAGTTAGAACTGCTTATACAATCAATGCAATTATCTAAGTGGGAAGAATGATAACAACAACCACAAAACCCCAAACTGAATGATGTGTAATTATGACAATTAGGCTGAGCCCTAAAGAAGAGGAATATGTTGGGAAATAAGGGAAAACAAAAGATATCAATAATTATTTTTTCTTTATAAAAAAAAATTTTCAGTGGTATTTTATTTTCCGAATATATGTAAAGATAGTTCCTTTTCTGTAAGATTTTGAGTTCCTCTTTCCCTTCCTTACCTCCCCCCTCCCCAAGACAGCAAGTAACCTGATATAGCTTAAATATTCTTTTAAATATATTTCCATAAATAACAATTTTTTCAAAGAAAAAATTGAAATGCTGCCTATTTTTCTTTCATTGTTTTTGTTATCACAAATAACATTACTATGAACATGCTGGTACATATAGGCCTTTTCTTGTTTTCAATAATAATAAAGTCCCAGAAGTGGAGGCTCTGGGTCAGAGAATAAGAACAATTTAGTAATGTCCTTGAATCATTCCAAACTATTTTCTAGAAGGGTTGGACTAATTTATAGATGCTACAGCAATGTGCTTGCATACCTGCATATTTGCATTCCTGTATCTTCTCCAAAAATGAATTTTCATATTTGTTTTTAGCATAATTATAAGCTTGGTAAGTATGAGGGGACATTTTAGGATTTCATTTTCAAGTTTATTTGGAATTTTGAAAAAAAAAATTTGAGAGGGTAACTGGTAATTTCTTCTATTAAAATATGTTCCTATCCTTGGAATATTTATTTGTCTACTGAGGAATGTTGTTTTGGAATTTAGGTATCAGATTTTTATCAATTATGACTTCTTTGTTAAAATTTTTATTTATTTATTTATTTATTATTACTTTATAGTGACAGACCATATGCCTGGGTAATTTTTTACAACATTATTGCTTGCACTCACTTCTGTTCCAACTTTTCCCTTCCTTCCCTCCATTCCTCTCCCTTTGATAGCAAGCAGAATTACGATTTCTTTTAATAAATCTAATGAATGAATAGGTGAAAGATTTCTTTTAATCAGTTTCTCCTACTCTGCCTGTGTCTATAGACAATTTGTATAAAAGTGCTTTAAATTTTTGTGGCTATTTATTTTATTTTTTAGGATCTCTTCTATTCTATATGTAGTTACTAATTTTGCTCCTATCCACAACTGTAAACGATTGATCTTTTCATTCTCCCCCTAATTTTTGAATGGTTTGACTTTTCATATTTACTTTATCCATTTGAATTCTTGGTAGTACAGACATTAGATGCTGATCAAAATGGTGTAGGGTTTTTGTTTTTTGTTTTTTTAACCAGACTGCTTCCTTTTTTTTTCCAGAGGTTGTTCTCTTTGAGTTGAGTACCTTCACCAATGGTTCACTCTCTTGGGTTTATCAGATACTATACTATTTATTACAGGCATTTGCTTCTAGGTCTTGCTATTTTAGTCTGCTCCATCTATTCATTTTTCTTCCTTTGAAATCTAGCATGAGAGAGCTATTATAATTACTGCTTTCTCATAAGAACTAATAGCACTAAACTTCCCTTACTCATTCCTTTTTGTAAATCTATGGTTAGAGACCTAGGACTTCATTGGTATAGGAACCTCCCAGATTAGGGAGTTTCTTTGCAATTTACCTACTTAAGAGTTAGTTGCCTAGAGCACTTTGTTAGTTGCCTGGAGCACTTAGTCATTTTGACTGCTATAAATACACAAATTAAAAATAAAGGACACAATCTTCATCCAGAGAAAGTATGTATATACTAACTTTACATATATATGCTTCTTTGTGTCTAAAGATAGGCATCTCTAGGGCTGGGGAGAGGGAAAGAAAAAAGGGGAAAAAAAAGAAGTTTATGAGATCCCTTATTTATTTATTTATTTATTTTAAGTGGTACATAATAGATTTTTTTAGCTTCATGAGCACTTGTCATTTTTATTATACTATATAACAAGAATCTTATTTTATTTCATTAATTAAAAATAAAATAAATTTTTTTAATGGGGGGGAAAAACAGTTCAACGACCTGCCCAATATCACATAACCAATATGTGTCAAAGACACATCCAAGTCTTCCTGTTTTTAAAATTATTTCTCTGTCCACTATCACAAAGCCTCTCTTCTCTTGTTATTATATTCCTTGAAATTCTTGACTTTATAATTCATCCAAACGAATTTTAGTATTTTGTTTCCATCAAGTATCCTTTGTGTATTTTGTTTGGTATAGCACTAAACATTTAATTGGAGACATCTCATCATTTTTACTGTATTGCTAGGATCGACCCATGGATCTAGAATCATTCCCTAATTATTTTGGTCTCTTTTACTTATGAAAAAATTACCCTATAATTTCATACATATAAGTATCTGTGCATGCCCAGTGATTGAAGAAAGACTGAATAAATTATGATATATGAATGTAATGAAATATTCTATACCATAAGAAGTGATGAGTATAAAGAATTCAGTGGGAGAAGCAAGAAAAGAAGACATGTTTGAAACATGGTCGACAATAGGGATTAGTTTTCTAAACTGTTCTTATACACATGTTTTTTGTTTTTTTGAGGCAATCAGGGTTAAGTGACTTGCCCAGTAACATAGTGTCTAGGGCTGAATTTGAACTCTGATCCTCCTGACCAGGGTCAGCATCCTATCTACTGAGCCACTAGCTTCCTTTTAAAGATGATTTTGGCAAATGAAAAAGAGACATTAACAACTATAGAAACTAATGAAGGAACCTGTGAAGAGGTTTATAAGTCAATCAAACGGAAGAGTCCAATGTCCTCTTGTTCACGTGATGGTATTTTTTAGTAACATCTTCATTGGGATTGCTTAACCAAGATTTTATATTATATAGAAAACTGGAGACTGAACATTAATTACCCTCTCCCCTAAAAAAGAGAATGGTGGAAAGAGGAGTCTGTGATCTTTTTTTTTTTTAAACATTAAAAAATAATCAAGGATTCCTCCATCTTTATAACATTACCAAAGGGATCTATAGCACAAAGAAGGTTAAACAAATAATCTATAACTAGAGAGAATTTCTGCATAAGGTAAGAAATTAGATTCGCACAGTTCCAATGATCTAGTGACAAAGAAAGCCATCTACACCCAGAGGGAGGAGTGAGGGGACTGAGTGTGGACCACAACATAGCTTTCTCACTCTTTTTGTTGTTTGCTTGCATTTTATTTTCTTACTCATTTATTTTTTTTATCTGATTTTTCTTGTGCAACAAGAGAAGTGTATAAATGTTTATGTGTATTGGATTTAACATATATTTTAACATGTTTAGCATATATTGGATTATTTGCCATCTAAGGGAAGGGATGGGGGAAGGAGGGGGGAAATCTGAAACACAAAGCTATGCAAGGGTCAATGTTGTCAAATTATTCATGCATGTATTTTGAAAATAAAAAGCTTTTAAAATTTAAAAAAAAAAAAGAAATTAGGTTGGCACAGACTCAGAGTATGATATCTTCCTAGTCCTATGAGAAGAGAGGAGAAATGGGAAAGGAATTAAGGGAAATAAAGGAGGTAAGAGAAGTAAGTAATTAGAGAGAACTAATTAGAGAAAAGTAGCATAGTAAAATGATTTGATTTGAATACCTGTCCTTTGCCCTCCCCAGGTCTCTCACTGCTGAGATCACATACTATTCCACAAGACTTGCTAGGTCACAGAGCAGGTAAGTGATGGGGCAAAAGCTGAGAGCCTGCCTCCCCAGGCTCCCGAGCGGGAGCAGGGAGCTGTACTTACCTGTAAGTCTTGTGCAGTTCCATGATTCTCTCCTCCAGCTCTTTGGTCTGGTTGGGGGCAAAGCGGAGCTCGCTGACATAGTTCCCCACGTGCTCCTCAGCATCAAAGTCTCCCAGCTCAGCCTGAACCGCGTACGAGCCCAGCAGCGCATGTGTGACAAAGGAGCAGGGCAGCCGGCCCGTGATGATGTCTGCCCGCAGCTGTAGGCACAGGTAGTATCTGTGGGCAGCAGGGAGAACGTGCTATAGGGGGGTGGCATCCTTGCACAGAGATCCACAACGGAGAGCTCTAAGTAACGGGTCCATAGCCGGGGGTCTTCTGGGGTGAGGGGAATCTTCTGGGTGCCTCCCAGGATAATCCTGGGCCCAGCCAGATGGACTATCAGGGCCAAGGAAGGTCAAGTCTATTTAAGTGCAGCCAGAAGGACATGGCTTCCCTTACCATCCAGGGCCTCCTAACTATCTCAGGGACACAGAATAACATTATAGCTGGAAGAGATAAGAGAGAACATCTTCTCTGAATCTTTCATTTATAGGTGAGACCCAAAGAAGAAATGAGATTTATTTGCTCCAGATCTGATGGCAGATTAGTGACAGAACTGAGTCTGCAACACCACTCTCTTGATACCAGTTCAGGACCCTTCCCACCACAGCACATTTCCACTCTCTCTCAATCACCTCCATCACTCCATATCCTATTCATCACATTAAGTCAGTTATAAGAGGACCTTATTGATTTCCTTCTGGTCCCCAGAAGGGCTTAGACCTTGCCTTAGATGGCAATCAATCAAAATTCTTAAGTGGATTAAATGGGAAAATGGACACCAAATGATGTGCAAACCTTCAAGTACTATAGATGTCAACATCACAGCCTCTAAAGCAGTGGACTAGGAATCAGGGTGGTATGAATTCAAATTCTACCTTTGTACTGAAACAAATCATTTAGCCTCGATTTCTTCATTTGCAAATTGAGGATAACAGCACCTGCCTCTCACAGAGTTGTTTTGAGGATCAAATAAGATAACATATCTAAATTTCTCAGCAAAACTTAATGTTATATCAATGTCATCTATCCAAGCTCTATATGGGATAATAATAGTAAAAATAACTAGCATTTACATAGTCCGTTGAGACTTGCAAAATGCTGCACACAATTTATCTTATTTGATCATCCCCACAATCCTGGGAGGTCAGTGCTATCATTATCCCCATTTTCCAGATGAAGAATGTGAGGTTGAGAAGGGTTATAGATTTGGCCAGAGTCATTCAGCTAGCAAGTATCTGTATTCAAACTCAGGTCTTCCGTTTCTCCCCCATGTAAACTAGCTGTCCCCAAGACACCGGCTTCCCGGTCTCAGTGCCCGAACCCCACTGCTGGGATCCTCAGCTTGCGGCAAGCGACTGAGCACTGTGGCTGCGGTCGAGGCTCTGGTGGTTACCTTCACCGGGGATAATGAGCTGACACAGAACGCCGCCAATCTCATTAGTGACTGCTGTCAGGCCAACAGGTGGCCCTGTGGGTGCCAAGGACCCAGATGGGAGTGTGGATGGCTCAGTAGAGCCCCTCTGCTCCAAATGACTCAGAGCTGACATCTCACTGAAATATCCTCCTGGCTCTATTAGAGAATCAGTAAATGAACCTGAGGGGTAGCCAGCAGCACGGCTGGAACATTAGACAAGTACTGGAGGCTGGATCTGGATCTCCAAAACATAAAGTTCAGGGTCAGAGACTTAGCTGTGTGATGCTGGCAGATCAGTTAGCCTCTGAGTCCTATCCTTCTCCATGAGGAGAATGTGGACTCAAGGACTGCCAATGTCCCTTCTAGCTCTAAATGGATGACCCTACGGGGCCAGGTGGTGCTCTGAGGCCTGGGGAGCCAAGGACAAGCTGAGGCAAGTCTGGTTGTAGGTCGGGAGCTCACAGGAGTGGAGTGAGTCCGGCACTTTAGAGATAATTCAGTACAATTCTCACTTTAAAATGAGGAAACTAAAACTAGAGAATCAAGGAGTAAATGGGCTGTGGTCAGATGATTTATTCCCCAGGAATCCTCTTCCTTCAATTTCCCTGGTGTCCCTCTGACCCCTTCTCCGACCAAAGTAAATGCGTTGTCATGTAGAGACATACAGTAGCACCAGGCTTGGAGTTAGAACTGGGTCCTGACTTGGATACTTACTAGCTGTGTACCTTTGGACAAGTCCCTTTCTCTCCCAGAGAATATGCTGTTTCCCCTATAAAATCAGGTAGTTAAACAAAATGTTCTCTAAAGTCCTTTCTAGCTTTGCCATTCTGAGACTGTGAGCTGTGCTGTGATGAGCATGCCCCATATAAAGTCTGCCCTCTGCCCATCTTGTTCTCATCCAGTCACTTTCCTCTGACTCTGAAAGTATCCACATTGCTCCCTATGTTAGCACACTCTCTCTCTCCCTCTCTTTCCCTCCCTGATTGTCTCCCTCCCTCCCTCTCCCTCCCTGTATCTCTGTTTCTCTTTCCCCCTCCCCTTTCTGCCTCCCCTCTCATCCCTCATGGTTACAAGATCACTGGACCACATGCATGCCCTTCTCTACCTATTCACCACAAAGATTTGTTCACACCCAGTTGTCTCTGGGACTGCCCAAGAAAGACTACTTCCTCTCACCTTGTGATGTCTTCTGTAAGCTGGGCTGGATCTGGAGGATAGAATTTGACTGTAAAGGCAAAATTCCAGGGGCCACCTGAAGGGAGGAGACAGGCAGGGATTAGAAATGTCCCCTTTACTGTGGATGGCTGTCACACTTAGGTCACTTTGTGGGCTTCTCATATATGTCACAATGAAACGATTAGGAGAGCAGGGCAAGATTTTGTTATTCCCATTTTATAGATGTGAGAACTGAGACTAAGAGTATTTGCTCAACATCACACAGGGGTAAGCTGGAGTGTATCAACAGAAGGGAGACCAGGATGGGGAGGGGATTAAAAATCAAGTTATAGGAAGACCAGCTGAAGGAACCAAGGCGGTTCCTCCCTGGAAAACACAAGCCTAAAGTGAGATGGAATTGCTATCAGACTGTATGATGGGCTGAGAAACAGGGTGAGGAAGATATGTGGAAGCCTATTTTAGTCCAAAGTAAGGAAGGTGATTCTAATGACTAGATTACCTTGGGAGGCAGAGAGTTTCACATCACTAGACATGTATAATCAGAGTGATCTGAGTGCCTTATTAATATGGTATATTAGAATACCTAATAGTCTTATATTAGACTAGAATAGTCTTTTACTTGCAGTTAAGAGATCTGGATTTGAATCCCAGATTTGATATCTACTTGCTGTAGGACACTGGGTGAATCAGTTCCCCTCCTGGCCCCAGTTTCCTCACCTGTAAAAATATCCCTTGCATTATTTACCTCCTTAGGTTATTTATAGTGAAAATGCTTTGTAAATCTTAAAGTACCATGGAAATAGGAATGATTGTCATTGTTAGGGATATTGGTAGAAGGAATTTTGAGGGTGGAGTAGATAATTTTTAAGGTGCCTTTCAATTTTAAGAATCGAATCCTGCCTTTTCCAAGAAAGCACCTCTGATAGCTACATCTCATTTTGGCAACTCCCTCCTTCAACTCAGTTTCAGAAGCTGATCCTCTGCTGTTGTGTGACTTGTTCTCTAGCCCAGGCATTTCTGAACTGCTGTGTTTTCTTAGATAGAATGGGAGTATCTCCAAAGTAGCTAGTAGCCCCAGGTGGGGTCTACAGGGGCTAATAAATCTCTTCAGATCATAGAAACCAAAAAGAGCAATCCATCCAAACTTCCCCAACCCCCATTCATAAGTGATAGCTAACATCTCCTGCCTGTCTGTCAGTTGTCATGGAAACAGGCTCAGCTACAGCCTCCTAGCCAAAGGAGTCGGGGAACTAGGGGGCTTATTTCTCCATAGACTAAGAAGCAGGAGGTGGGGAGAACAGAGGGCACAGGCGTTTTGCCACCAAGCCCACCCATCCCCTCTCACCCAGGAGGGCCTCCCTCGCCCCATCTGTCCCAAGACAGCCTGGCTTAGCCCCCACAACATGGCAACTCCCCCTGGGCTAAGGGGGTTCTGGCTCCCGGTACTTTCTGAGACTATAGATTCATAGAATATTAGAGTCAGAAGCACCCATAGAGATCACCCAGCCCCATAATTACGGAGAAATCAATGCCCAGAGAGAAGAAATTATTTGTCCGGGACCACACAGATAAATAGCTGAGATGGGAATGGAATACATATCTTCTGACATTAAATGTGGGCCTCTTTTCCCTATCAGCTTTTATCTTATGCCACATAATGGCATAGCTCTGGACTGAGAACAAGAAGACCTGAGTTTTAATCACAATTTCTCCCCTTACCATGCGACCTTGGGCAAATGCCATACTGTCTCTGGGCTTTCTTCTTCTCTGAAATAAGAAGCTAGGCTAGATGATGATGATGATGTCTAAGGCCCTGACAGCCTGTGCTTTAAGGATGACTTTGATTTCTCCCTGGTGGAACAAGTATCTCTCTTGCCTCCATGCATAATAAAGATAATCACGAGAGCTCCCACTTCTGTAGTGTTTTAAAATCTGCAAAGCACCTTCCTCACCATAATCCAGTGAGGCAGCAAGCAAATATGGTTATCTGAATTTTACAGGTGAGGGAGCAGAGCCTCTGGAAAGGTAACTGATTTGCCCAAGATCATTCACTTTAGGAGAAGTGATGTGACTAGACTCAGGCCTGACCCCCAGACCAGTGCTTTGTTCCCATGTGGCCTCAGAAGCTGAATCATCAGCTTGATTAACCAGAATCCAGGTTTAAAAGTCCTTTCAATTAACCAGGAATGTTTCCCTTTATGTGGAATTGAGGGAGATAACAAGAAAACAGGCATGAAAGAGTGATCCTTGAAGGAAACTATGAGTCATAGAGTAACAAAGCTAGGATCACAGTTCTGGAGCTGGAAGTGACCTTAGCTTGGTAAACCTTCTCATTTTATGACAAAGGAAACTGAGACCAAAAGAGTCAGAAAGGTCACACAGGCAGTAAGTGCCCAGAGCCATAATTTGAATCCAAGTCCTGATTTCAAAATCAGTGCTCTTTCCAGCTAGAAAGAAGCTGAGAGGCTGGTCAAGTCTGAGTGTCCTATTTTACAGAGGAGGGAGCTAAAGTAGAGAGAAAAGACTTGCCTAGAGTCTCACAGTCAGTAGGAGGGTCAGAAGTTGAACATTCAATTCCCTAGCTTCAGGGTCAAGATTTCATCAAGATTTCTAAGTGGGGGAAGATAGGGAGGAAAATAAATGAAGGGGAGGGCTATGGCAACTATTAGCCCCTTCTTCTACACAGGGTCAAACAAGGAGAGTTCCCACTCAGAATGCTCCCAAAGCCTTGCTAGGTTCTCTAGTTCCAGAGATCAGTCTGGGCGCCTCTAGCCACCCTGTTAACCCCAAGGATCAGCAAGAGGGACATATCTCTTCTTTCCTGAATTCTCTGCTCCCTTAGCTTCCACAACTTGGATTCCAAGATATTCCATTGGCATCTTAAATTCAACATATTCAAAACAAAACTCCTCATTTTCCCCCAACAACCTCCTCCAAAAAATCTGCTCCTCTCCCAAATTTTCCTATTTCTGTGAAAGGCTCCAAGCTCCTCTTAGTCACATAGATGGAACAACCTTGGACTCATTCTTCCCTCTTCCTAACCTTACCCATACTACTACCCATGTCCAATTGATTGATTACTAAGCCTTATCAATTCTACCTTCATATCCACTTTCTTTCATAGTATCTTTCTACTTACACTACTACTCTTTAAGTCCTCATTGCCTCTCCTTGGTATCACATCATTAGTACAAATGATGAACACACTATCTGAAGCTAAAATCACGTGAAATATGGTAAATGATTCCAATATAATGAAAATGTACAGTGCAAGTTATTATTATAATATTTTAAATATTATAATGATTTGCTCATTAGCTTCTCTGTTTTCAGTTGCTCTCCTTTGTTCTCCATTCTCTACACAACTGCCAAAAGGCCAAGGTATGACCATATCATTCCCCTGCTCAAAAATCTCCAATGGCTCCCTATTGCCTCTATGAGAAATTGCAAATTGCTCTGCCTGGCTTTTAAAGCTCTCTATAATCTGACTCTACTCACCATTCCACTTCACATTATTTTCTTAAAGGCACTTAGATTCCAGTCCAACTGAATAACTAGTT
Source organism: Sminthopsis crassicaudata (assembly GCF_048593235.1). Lineage (NCBI taxonomy): Eukaryota > Metazoa > Chordata > Mammalia > Dasyuromorphia > Dasyuridae > Sminthopsis > Sminthopsis crassicaudata. The sequence continues at coordinate 440,530,689 of NC_133618.1, read as the reverse complement.
ACACCCCAGTCTGAACAGCATTCTCTCATATCCTGCCTCTGGACCTTAGCACTTCTTCCTCATCTCTACCTTTCAAAACTGTTTATTGCCCTCCAAAGTTCAGTTTGGGCGCTGTTTCTCTAAAAAGCCTTCCCTGATCCCTTCAGGTTGTTAATTCTTGCTCTTCCCTCTTCCATCTCACCTAGAATTATCTTTCATTTATTTATCTAGGTTTATATCTCATCTCTCAAATGGAACGTAGGCTCTTTTCCAAGTCAGACACTATTGTATTTATTATCCTCGGCACTCAAGATAATGTAAGCATTTGGTAAATGTTGTTTAAATTCAATAATATCCTGAAATGACATTATTCTGGGCAGCTTTCATTTTCACAAAGTTTTTCATTGCAATGAGTCTAATCCCATCTTTCTACAATTTCTACTGAAGGTCTAGCTCTGCCATTAAATGGGCTGTGTGACATTAAGTCCCTTTCCCTCTCTAGGACTTACTGTTCCTGGTCTCCATCTTAGGACCCGTTCCTCTGGGGGAATGGTGCAATAACCCATTGAGATAATGGATGTGAACATCCTTTCAATACCTAGGTTGGCAGGGAGTAACCAAGGACAAACCCTGCCCTGTCTTTGAGCCTCCTCATATATCTACCACTAGATAGATTTAGATTTAGATTTAGATAGATTTAGTGGATAGAGAAGAGAATGAGTTCAGATTCTGGTTTCAGATCTGAAATTTATCAATTGTATGACTATAGGCAAGTCACTTATAACCTGTTTGAGCCTCACTTTCCTCATCTTTAAAATGGGGATATTGATATTTGTACTTATCTTAGAAGATGGTTGTTAGAATCAAAAGTATATGACATGACAAATCACAAAGCTTTGCAAATTTTAAAGGGCTATATCAGTGTCATTTATGATCATCATCATCATCATCACTCTCACCATCACCAACACTCCACCTGCCCCACCACAATCTTTGGTCTTTGTTCTACTCACTGCGTATCTGCTTCTTGATTTCCTTGGAAGGGTCCAGCCAGTTCTAAAAGGAGAAAAGAGAGATGCTGAATGAAAGAGTTAGAGTTGGAATGGAAAGGGAAAAAGTAGGACTAAGAAGGGGCCAGATCAAGAAAAAGAAAGGCAGCTGTTGCTTGTAGATCATAAAACTGGACCCACTGGTACTATGAGACCTTTTTCTTAAGGTGCTATAAAGTTTCTTAACTGATCATAACCTCCTACCATTTATTCTTCCCTTTGTCTTATTCTTCCTGAATCAGTTCACCTTCATTATAACCTCATCCTTTCATTCCTCTTCCTTCCCAATCTCAACCTTGTAATTAACAGTTATACTGTTCTCTACTCTTGGATCCTTGGTTCCGCTGCCCTGTTACCACTCAGCCAAAATTCAACCCTGGATTACTTCCACCTTCCACTTCCTTCCTTCCTACTCATATGATCCTGAACAGAGCTGACTGTTGCTTGCAGACTGAGTTCATGGGCCTTTATTCCATTTATTGTGCCTCTTTCTCAGCCTCCAGTAGCTGTTCCAAACCATCTCATCTTTCCAGCTTCCCACAGTACCCCTCCCTTTGCAACTGAGGATTTTTGTCTTAAATGAGAAAATAGAGACCATTTGCCGTTAATTTCCCTTTTTCTCCTTTTTACACTTCAAAATCTCTTTGACGTCATCCTTCATTCCATCCGCCTTTACTCTAGGCTCTAATGAAAAGGTGGTCCTTCTTACAAAGCCCAATAAATCCTAACCTCTCCCATTTTATTAGACACTATCATCCCCTCAAGTTATCATCCATCTCCCATCTCTGTCCGGAATTCACTTTCTCCTCCACTCTATCATTTGGAATCCCAAATGCTACCATTGGGGGCCTTTCTCAATTCCCCCAGCTTCTGGTACCTTCCCACCCTCCCCCATTGTATTCATTATGTATACACCTTATATATACTAGAGTTGTTCTTCTGTATAAAATATATATCCCTCAGGGCAAGGATCATTTCATTTTTGTCTCTATTTCCTAAACACTTGGCATAGTGCCTAGCACATAGTAAGCACTTAATAAATGTTTATTGATTGATTCTTGGAAAAGATAGCATTTGAGTTAGACTTTAAAGGGTGGGTAAGAAACAATCTGAGCAAAGGCAGAGATTCTTTAAAAATGTGCAGTCATTGTGCATTTTCCAGTTCTCCTTCCATTTACGTCATACATCTTTCCGTGTCTCTTTATATTCTTAATATCTGTTACTTTTTAATGGAATAATAATTTTACAGTACACTGGTGCACCACAGGTTTTTTGACCATTCCCCAGTCATTGGACATATAGATTTTTTTTCTCCACAATGACAGACAAAATCATTAAGGAATGACTGATATGTGATGCTATGACAATATACATTGTGTATAAGGAGCAGCATGAAGTCTAATTTGGCCAGAATAGAGCCTGTGAAAGAGAATAATGTGTGATAAGCCTAGAAAAACTTTTTTATTAACTGAGCTGGGCAGGAACCTGAAGGAGGAAACTTATCTCCTTCTGCTCCACTTTCCATACCCCGCCCTTGCGCAATGAACAGCATTCCAGTCCCTGAAAGCATCCCTTACTTTCTCCTCTCAGGCGCTTAGAGCCCTGCTCCTCCCTACTATCAAATGACTACCCCTTCTTCAGACTATGGAGATCGCCCCTCCCCCCAAAGTAATCTCCCCTCCTTTTTGGGCTCCAGAGTTCCAGAGGCCTCCTTTATCAACTCTATTGTGTATAATAGATCTCTTTGTTTGTCTTATCTCCCTCTAGTTGCCACCCTGCCCCCACCCCCTTCCCAACAGTTCTAAGAGATCAGAGAATAAGCCAGTTCCATCCCAGGCCGACAAGAGCAGAACACACAGTGGGCACCCCAGATATGTTTGCTGAGTGAGGAATTTGGGGAATGGAAATGAAGGGGAAAGGGAAAGGGAAAAGGGAGGGAGGGGCTTGCAGACAGAAGAGGGAGAGGATGGGGAGACCTTGCGGAATCAGTAGGCTCTGGAGACCTGGGTCTTAATTCCAGTACCTTCTGGCTGTCTGGGTCACAGAAAGTCAGCCCAAAGTAGTCCTTCTCCAGGAGGTTGAGGTGTTCACAGACCAAGTCGAAAAGGACCTGTCCTCGGCCATGTTTCTGTGGACAGAGACACAAAGGGCGTCAGGGAGTCGGCAAAGTAGGCCACCCAGGTGGTGGGTGGGGGCAGCTATTTCCAGAGTCCCTTGGGCGTGGCTGCTGCCAACCAGCTCAAGCCAGCTCCGTGGGGCCGGCAGCATGAAGACCCTGAGGGCCCGGAGAGAGTAATCGCCCCTTCCACTTCAGCCCAAGTCCCGAGGGCCCTAAGGACACCCAGTAGTGCCAGAGGCACTTCCTCCTCCTCGTGATCCTCACCTAGCCCTTGGTCCCGTTCCCTAGCACCCACAAAGTCCCTCGGGGCTCATCCAGTTGGCAGCTGACATAGTTCTAGAAAGAGCAAAGTTTCACCTGCCATTGGGACAAATAGGAAAACAGGAACATGGACTGACTCAGTCTCCTTCTCTAGGATAAAGTGCTGGGTCTGGAATCAAGAAAGACCCAAGTTCAAATCCAGCCTGAAACACTAGCAACGAGATCCTGAGCAAATCACTTAAGCTTTGCCTCAGTTTCTTCAAACTATAAAATAAAGATCAATAATAACACCTGGGTTATGAGGATCAGCTCTCAAGACGAAGTTGGAAAGCGCTTAGCACAGTGCCTGGGGAGCTCAGTAAATGTGAATTTCCTTCTTTTCCCCTCTCTGGTCTCAGCTTCCCCGTCTGTACAATGAGGAGGCCGAATCCCTTCCAGATGCGACACTGAATCTGCAGCATGATTTCCCTTCCCCAGCCCAATATGTTCTGGCCCTACCTCCACCTCGCACTCATATTCTGAGGCATCCAGCAGGGTCACACGGCAAATGGCACTCTTGAACTTCTTGGCGATCTTCTGGGGAGATTTCTGGGTCTTGCTGGGCGTTGTCCTGTCTGAGAGGCCATCAGTCTCCACATAATCCTTTTCCTCCATGTCCAGGCCCTGCATATCAGCAGCAACACAAAGGGCGGGTTAACTCAGTCTCCGGAGACCTAGGGGGAAAAGCTTTACCTTCTCCCAGACAGAAAGTAAGTCACCCAAGGACAGGGACTGTTATCAGCACCAGGAATGCTTAATAGATGTCCTTTGATTGATTGATTGATGGGGAGATAAGCCACAGACTGGGGGTTAGATGTCCATTCCTGACTTTACTAGATCCACTAAAAGACCCTGAGCAAATCTATCACCCTCCCAAGCTTCTATTACTATCTGTAAAATGGGGATAATAATCTCAGCTCATTCTCCCCCCACACCCCGGACGATTAAAGTGGAAGTACTTGGCAAGTAGAGCCCCGGAGAAAAAGGAGCCAGCCCTCCCATTAGGCTGGGAGCTCTGCAGAGCGGGGCTACTGTTCTTATCTCTTTCTCCACTCACAACACAGAGCCAGGCAGGTAATGTCTTTGAGTAGGAAGAGCAGATTGATCCTAGGCAATCAATAAATAACCCTCTCTGATCCAAAGCAAGCCTTGTACAGCTCCCTTCCACCCGGGTCTTCAGCCACCTTTTGAAGCTCAGGTTCCCAACATTTCTTAAGGCAGCCCACCCCATTGCTGGACATCTTTCTTGTCCTCTGGAGTTAAACTGAATTCCCCCGACTCCTCTTCCACATTCCCTGTGCTAGAAGACAATTAGCATGTCCCCTCTTCCCCCATTATATCTCTTCTCCAGACTTCTGCTGCTTAGCCTCAGAAGGCAGAACCAGAAGTCTTGGGGAGGAATTGGGCCAGGTCCAAGGGACCTGGACTTCAGCTCACCATAAGGAAGAATGTTTCAAACCTAAACAGTCTAATGATAGGATCAAGTGACCTCAGGAGATAGTGAATTTCCCATCTTCAAGTACAGCCTGAGTGACTACTTAGGAATGCTGCAGAGAGGATTTCTGCTCTTGGACATCCTTTCCCCCTCAGATTTCAGTCTCAAATTTAAGGATTCTTCCATGAATTATAGTTTTTGTAAAGGAAAACATGCAGAACCAAAACATGTGCTAATGCTACATTCTCTCAGTGGTTCACACCTTGGGTGGGAAGCCCCTCCTTTGGGATCCTTTTGGTCAGAGCCTGACACCATTTTGTACCAGGTGGTGGTAAGACCTCAACTGTCTTATTATTTGACTTTAAATTTTGTCTCTTTAGCCTAGGGATTCTCAATCTTCTTTATAGATCCTTTGGCATTCTGCTGAGGCCTATGGACTTCTTATCAGAATGATGTTTATAAATTATAAAACAAGACACCCAGCATTACAAAGGAAACCAATTAGACTGAGACCTAGTTATCAAACTATCTTTCTAAAAGCTTTTGGATCTCAGACTCAGAACCCTGTTCCTAAGTAAATGTGAGCACTAAAATGGCAGAGCTCCATACGTTCTCCTTTCTCACCCTTGTTGACATTTGGATAACACAGGGGCCTGAAGAACTGAACTGGGCAGAATCTCTTCCAGGTGCAGGGAGGGACAATGGCCCTGGAGAAAGGAAACTCAGACTCTGTCTCTATGGCCTTTCCCCTTCTGAACCTCAATTTCATTTTCTGTAAAATGCGATAGCTTGACCTAGGCTAAATTAGAGCTCTAAGGTTCTTTCAGATTCTGACATCTGATTCTTTTGTAGTGGGGTATAAATGGTGAGGCATGTAAAGTGCTTTAGAAAATCTTAAACTTTTATATTTATATAATCATATATTATTCCTTATCCCAGTCTCACCAATGATACTCTGTGACCTTGGACTAAATATCCCTTCTACTCTCTGGGTCTCAGTTTCCTTATTTGGGAAAACAATGATCTCTAGGGCCCCTCCCACTTCTGATCTTCTAGGAATTGAGTTTATTTTCATTGAATTAGCCTGATTTGAATTGTTTCCAGTGACTAGTTCAGTAAGCCAAGGTAGGCAGGCTTGAGGAGAACTGGTACACAGAGCAGGAAATTTGTATTTTCAGCATCTCTGCTGGCCATGGGGTTTGGAGGAAGGACCTGTGGCCAGTCCAGGCACACAGTAAGGCCCCTTTGGCAATCAGGACACTCACCTGCTCCGAGTGCCTGGGATCAGGCTGGGTGCCCTGCTTCTCGTTGGAGTTAGCCTCAGGATGGCCAGCAGGGCCCGTGGGGGCTGCGGTGGCGGGGGCCTGAGAGGCTGAGGCTTCAAGCTGCTGTGGGGGTTGGGGTGGAGGGTCTTCCTGTGCTTTCTTCACCTCAGCTTCAGGACCTGTCTCCATTGTCATGGTGACCAGCAAGCCTGAGCAGGCATAAGTGAGGGCACAAGATGGGAGCAAGAGGCATGGGAAGGATGGCAATAGAGGGTCGGGAGGGGCAGGAGCCACAGATGGAGGGAGGGGAAGAGACAGATGGAGGCAGATGGAGAGTCACAGGGAGGGACAGAAAAGACACAGAAACAGGTTAGCAAAGGACAGACCCTTAAGCCGACAGGCAGGACTCCTAGCCTAAGGCCTCTGGGACAGAATGAATGCTTTTCTAGTTCATGGTGACAAGCTCTCCCAGAGGAAGGATAAGGAACCTCATCCTGACAACCAGAGGACTTGGGTTCTGTCAATCCCAGCCCGGTCACTGACTTACTGAGTGACCTTGGCCAGGTTATTTTTCTCCTCAGGGCCTCAGTATTCCCTCTCTACCTGGAGAATAAAGATTTCCTTATGAACTAGTTGTGTAAAAGGTCAGTAATTACTACTCCTCGGCCCGAGAGGACCCAAATTTAGAGGGCTTGACAGCACTGGTATTCCTTCAGTCAGTCGACAAGTATTTATTGAGCCCTTAGAACTTGGTCAAGCACTGAGGACACAGCGAAAGACAAACGCTGTCATGTCCCTGCCCTCAAAGAGCTTACATTCTGATGGGAGAAATAACATGTAAATACTCAGATACATACAAGATACACAGAGACTCAATGAATGTAATGTGCTCTCAATAGCACCAGGGCTGGGAAAGGTTTCTAGCTAAAGGTAGGATTTGGGCTGTGTCTTGTTACTTACAACTGATAAGTCACCATTAATAGCAGGCAGTCTCGTACCTCACAGCCCCCCATCAGGGCCCAACATCCACAGCACAAGCACCCCTCTCCCAGGGCTCACTGTCACACTTGTACCTTTCCCAGCTATGCAACTGGGGCACCAGGGACTAACCTCTCTGAGTGTGACTGCACCCTACAAGTGCTGGTCTTATTATACACACAGGTCCTTCTCCCCATCCCCATTCAACTTAATATAGCCACAGTTGCCAGTTACAGCTCTGTGCCCGGTGGGTAGGAGTGAGGAGAGGGGGTCAGAAAAAGGATATGGTAATATTAAGTAAAGTGACAGATTTTCCCAACAGTCCTACTTGGTCCCATCTACTAACCCCACAGACCCTACGTGGCACTCTCCATGGCAATTTAGAAAGGAAGGGATATAGCAGCTCTTTACTACCAAGTTTGGCTCTTTCTATTCATGGCTGGACTTTCTAATTTCTAAGTTTGTACCCACCAGCCAAAATAAAAGGTCCATCTCTCAGTCTCATCCAAAAATAGCCTGCACACTTCACACTTCAGACTAAAGTCTGGTTTCAGGTTCATTCTCATTCTGTGGCCAGTCTGCTTTTTCCACAGGGACAGAACTAACACTCTCGCTTCTCTTTGACCCTCACTTTTCCTAAGGCCTGTGACTGGGCACATAGATCAATGCAAATGCATTTCACCATCTTGCTATGGGGTGCCCTCAGTGAAAGAAGGATAAGTTCTTTGAAACAACCATCCCTCCTTATATCCCCATCCATACACACCTTAAATGGCACATTAATTACAACTGTACACCCTTAGACTGGCATATAAGTGAATATGAAATGTTGGTTCAACTGGATAGAAATCAAACTTTTATACAACCTCATAACAGGGAACTTTTGTCAACAACAATCCCAAGACCTAGAATCTTCAGTGAAAGATAAGTTTGAACCCAGAACTCATGGTTAACCCATAAACATCTCTTTGTACTTCAATGTGAGCAGAGAGAACCAAATTACAGAGAACTGGGGAAACGCCCAAATTTATTTTGTAAAGATCTAGCAATACATAAATAAATGAATAACTCTGAGACTCAGGCTACCCAATCCTGTCCAATTTCCACTTTAGACAGAAGGGGAAAAATTCATATACATTCATTCAATAGACATTTATTAAGCTACCACTTTGTTCTAGGCACCACAAATACAAAAGCATCTATCCTTTCCCTCAAACAGTTTGCATTCTACATTTCACAAAAATAGCCTCAATGTCCTAAATAACCTAAAGTCTCTCTACTCCACAACTCAGGATGCGAAAGTAGCCTCAATCATTAAAGAAATATTTTCTAGACTGTAAGCTCCCTGAAAACAAGGTTCAAAGGTTCTTCACCTTTGCTTCTTCCACTTAAACTAAGTGGAAGCACTTAGCCTTGCAGAAAACTGCTATTGTTCAGTTGCTTTTCAGTCCCGTCTGATCCTTTGTGACGCCATTTGGGCTTTTGTTGGCAAAGATACTGGAGCAGTTTGCTATTTCTGTCTTCAGCTCATTTTACAGATGAGGAAACTGAGGCAGACATGGTTAATGACTTGCCCAAGGTCACACAGCTAGTACTTGTATGAGGCCTGATTTGAAATCCGGAAGATACATCCTCCTGACTCCAGGGCCAGAACTCTACCCACTACTTGGAGAGAGTAGGTGATTAGTACAGATTATGAGACCACATTTCAAATCAAAACAAATCTGAAATTTCCCCTAGAACCCAGAAAATTGTCCAACAGGACAAGAGAATAATCAATGTTGAGCCAGCCAAGGAAGACCAGCTAATATGCACTTAGTAAGGCTGTGAATTGCTCTATTCAGGAAAGCAATTTGGAAATATTCTCAGAAAATGATTAATATGTCCATACCCTTTAACCCAGATATTCTACTGCTGGACATATGCCTCAAGGCAGTAATTTCTTTTTTTACTTTTACTTCCTCAAGGAAGTAAAAGGTAAAATAAAAAAGTCTCATATTCACCAAAATACTTATAGTAGCAAAGAATTGGGAGGAAAGTATATGCCCAATTACTAGGTAAACCAACTGTGGTATACAAATGTAATGGAATATTATTGAGAAATGGCAACCATAGAGGAACACAGGAAGACTTGTAAGAACTGATGCAGAGTGAAGTAAGCAGAGCCAGGACAACAACGTACACAATGACTATAAGATAAATGGAAAGCACAACAAAGCCACAATTGAAACTCAAAGCTGTGAAATTATGACTATGCTTGCCTCCAAAAAAGAGATAAAAAAGGTCCTTTCCTCTCTGCCTGGTAGGGGGATGGGGCAGCAGAGAACTATATTGGGGAACACAGTAGATAACAGTCTCTTTCAATGTACTGGTTAATTGTGCTGAACTGTTGTTGTTGTTGTTTTTCCTCATTTGTATTCTTTATTTTAAGGAATAGCTGTCTGGGAAAGAGAGGTGGTGTATATTGAGAAATGAGGGTAATGCAAAAAAAAAAAAAAAAAAAAAAAAAAAAAAGAGAGAGAGATACCAAAACCAAGGTTTATTTAAAAAATAACGCTTCCTATTTATATTGTGTTTTACATATGTAAATCTTTGCTTCTCTTGACAACTTTGTGATGTTAGGTGGTGAAATCATTATTCCTTTTTTAAGATGAGGAAAATGTAACCCAGGTAAAGAAAAGATTTGCTTAGGGTGGAAGAGCTAAACTGAGACAGAAGCTCAGGTCTCCTAACTCCAAGGTCACTGCTCTCAGGACAAGATGCTGCATTGGCCATGTGGTATGGTACAGAGAAGCAGCAGAGGCTGATGGAGGAGCTCTGAACTTAAAGCCAGCACACCAGAGTTCAAGCCTGCCTCCTCCAAGAACTCACTGGGTAAATCTGGACAAGTCATTCCTCTAGTGTTCTTTTCTCTAGTCCACAATCAAAAGAAGGAGCTTTGATATGTGATAAGGGCTGCCTCATCTGCTGAGACAGAAAGCGAAAGAGCTTAGCGCCTCTCCCCCAAACCCCTGCCTCTTCCGAAACCCCACAGACCTCCCCAGTCTCCATTTTCCAGCCTCACCTGGACCCTTACAAAGCCCCTCTGCTGTTCTTCCTGCCTCAAGTCTTTCTCTACTACACTCCATCTCAAATAGAGTTCACAAAATGGTTTACTTGAAGTATGTGTCAGACCATGTCACTCCCCTACTCAATAAGCTGCTCTGTCTCCCTATTGGCCCCAGGATAAAATTATCTCCTCTGTATCTCTTTAAATCCTTCACAATCGATCTCTAACCAAAGAAGGTCAAATAACTTTCTTACTCTTCTTCATCCACAGCATCCCACCTCCCCTTTCTATGTCTTTCCACTGTTTCCCATTCCTAAAATGCACTCCCTCCACCTCCACCTCACAGAATCCTCTTCTTTCTTCCTTCAGGTCCTAACTCAAGCTTTATCTTCTATGGAAAGTCTCCCCCTGATCCTCCTCCTCCCCTATTTTATTTTATTTTGTTTTTTAAATTAAATTAAATTATTCATATGTGTTTATTGTGTAAATGCTTGTATACACACAGGAAGACATGTTGTCATCCCTGATAAAATGTGTCAGGAGCACAGGGATGATTTCATCTTTGTCTCTGTAGCCTGAAATGCTAGCTAATTATAGCTAACATTTACATAGATAGCACTGGAAGGTTTGTAAAGAGCTTTCTACCCAAGTGTATAGATATAGAATCTCCCAACTTCTCAGAGCACATTTATAAATGCTATTGATTGAAAAGGAATGCACCCTCCCTACTTCCCTGCAAATGTTCCCCATTATTACCTAGGAGGGGACAAGGATGATAGATAGTATCTTATGCTATTCATCATCTTAAATCACATGAGATGTTACCCCCCCAAACACACAGTACAAATTAGGGTTTGGTTAAGCACCAAATAACATCGATGGGTCTGGACAATATGCTGCTACATTTGATCAGATAATTCTAAGTTGAAAAAAACCTTAGAAATTATCATCTACCTCTCTCATCTCATACATTTTCAAAGATCCAGACAGAGGTGAGTCGTTCAAGGTCACATGGGGAATAGAAATAAGTAGAGCTGATGGTCAAACACCTATCTGCTGCTGTTTTATCTCACATGTGTCACAACAGTGACCATCGTAAGAACTATAATTAATACTATATTGTCATTGCCAACCTCACCTTTGTATATCTCTATCAAGCAATTAATAACACAATAAACCATATTTAAGACTTATAAATTACATATATTACCTTATTTGAGCCTTATGATAATCTGTGATATAGATAGTGTTGTTATTATCTTTATTTCATAAATGAGGAAATTAAGTTAGGGATTTACTCAGGGTCACACAGTTAGTGTCTGAGAGAGAATTCAAACTCAGCTCTTCTGAGCCCTCTATACACAGCATTGCCTGGATGAGCATGCACATAACCCTCACAACCTTTTTCTTCATCTGAGAAGAAAAAGCTTTGTAAACCTTAGAAGTCTACAGAAATGTGGCTTTATATTGTTATTTGACTAGGCTGGGAGTCTGGAGACTTAGATTCTAAACCCAAGGCTTATCTGTTAACTCTGTAAGTGGAAAACTTCTTTGGGCCTTGATTTCTTCTTCTGTAAAATGGGGACAATCATTCTTACACTGCTTGCCTCACAGGGGGTCTGAGATGCTGAATGGGAAACTTGGGAAAAAATATAACAAGTTCTATCACTACCGGGGATGATACTTCAGCAGCTGGTAAACTCAAGTCTGCCAGGCAAAGAGGCTCAGGGCTGGGCCTGGATACTGTGCAGCACCCATCTATTCCCAGGGCCAACAGACCCATGGGGAGGAGGTTGGCACACACTGGCTCTAGTGCAGGCTCCATCTGGCCATGGGCACACAGCCTCCTCTGTTATCTTTGGTTCAGGGCTAAGGACACTGAACTCTCGCGTTGGACTCCTCTGGGGGACTACCCTTGGCCTTTTAAGGCCCCTACCACTGATCCTTTTTTTTTTTGGGGGGGGTCATTTCTGGGTGGGGCAAAGATGTGTCCACCCAACATCGAGGAGACTGTAGGAAAATTTGCCTTTCCCAGAGGCCTTCATCTTTGAGAGAAAGGAGAGACAGAGAGAAGATACGGAAGGGGTGGGAAGAGGGGGCAGGATGAGGGGAGGAAGGAAAAGGGGGGGAGAGAGAAGGGAGGGGAAAAAGAGAGAAAAAGGGGGGGAGAAAAGGGAGGAGGAAAAGAAAGACAAAAAGAGTGAGAGAAGAGAGGGAGACAGAGGAGATAGAGAAGAGACAAGAGGAAAAAAAAAGAGAGAAGAGACTGAGAGAGAAGACAGAGAGAAAAGAGAAAGAAGAGAAGAGAGAAAGCACTCAATCAAGCAAACCTGAGATTGAACCCAAAGATGCCATATGGTGGGGGAGTGCTAAGGGCAGAGTCTGAGGTCCTTGCAAGAAAAACAGACTGGTTAAGAGAAGCCTGACTGACTGGCAAAGCCTGAATGGCAAAATTACAGCATGCCAGAGCTTAATGATTATTTCATCTAATCCCATCAGAACTAGCATTGAAATGCCAGGCTGCCAATTCCAGCTCCAGTATTCTTTCCACAACCATATCAATGGCCTCTACCGACTCCATCGGTCCTCCTCACTCTGTGCCCCTTGATAACCCATGTGGGGTCCCTAACCAACCACCTCCCCCACCAAGCACTAGGACCAATGTCCACGGGAGGAACCACGGGAAGACCCAGTGTGAAATAGAAAGTAAAAGAGAAGGAAGGAAGAGGACTGAGAAGGACTGACCAGGAGAAAGAAGGGAAAGATAAAAGGGGAAGGGATCCTGGGAGGGCTCAGGCCTGCAGACCCACTGGGTTCAATATAAAATAAAATTCTTAGGACTTAGAAGCCAGATTACTCTTGAGTTTCTGAACCTTTAACATGAAGGACAAGACCTAGGGAGCACAGCACCTGGCCAGGCTTCATTCCAGACCCCAGGCTCCATCAGTAGAGTAAGGACCCTGTCCAATCTTCCCCTCTTGCAGCAACCCTAACCTAGCACACTCAAGAGATGGACAAGGGGATTGGGAAACAGATAGTAAAGGGCAGAAAAAAAGGAGGCAGAATTCTCCCCCCTCCCCCACAGCCAGCAAACTCCAACCTCCCCACACGCTTCCTCCAGAGCTTTGCAGGCCCACTGGGGATCCCATTTGCTTACTCACAGCAAGTCACCTCCCCAGCTGGGCCACCATTCCTACCTGGGGCTGGGCCATCCCCATCCTGGGAGGGGAGGGGAAAGACCTCTTGGCTCAGTTCTTCTCCAGGGTTGGGGGCTGCCCCCTCTCAAGGGCGGGGGAGGAGGGGAGCTCCCTCTGCAGAGCAGGCTCAGCTCTCAGACACCCCCGCTTGCTCCCCGTTCACTGTTCCCCCACTGGCGGGGAGGGTGATTGATGCTGACTGCAGTCGCAGCAGCTCAGCCTGTTCAGGGAGCTGGGCGATGTGCCCGCAGCCCACAGCCCTGGGGGCCTGGTGCTGGACACGCTGCCAACCTTTTCCCCTCCCTCCCACCTCCCCCCATCCCCGGCTCCGCAGGCACTCGGTGGCCCGGCCCAGCCCAGCCCAAAGGGAAGCTGGCCACGTGCAGGCTGCATCAGCTCCGTGATCTGACTTTCTACCCTCCTTCAGAGCTCTGACTCTATCTTCCTCCACAGCTCTCCTGTAATCTCATTCTGCCTCTCCCCAGCTCTGGATCTCTAGATCTTTCAGAATCATTTGGAATGGACTTCAGCCATCTACTTAAAGGCTCCTTGTCTCTCTGCTTCTGTCTCTCCTTCATTTCTCTTCCTCCCACCCCAGAAAATCCTACAGTAAGAATAAAAGTCACCTAGTACTTCACATCTGTGCTGCCTTTCTCTGCTGTTCTCCATTTCTTTTATCTCTCCTCTTCATTTCTGAAGTTCTGTCCCACTGAGTTCTGCAGGAGCCCTGCAGGAAGGGGTGGGAGAAGCTTTGAATCACTCTTTATGACTCACCCTCATTGCTACTACAATCCCACCTGGGAAGTGAGGCCCTAGGTACCCGAGCACTCATCCCACTCCCTCCAACTCCTTCCAACCTAAGCAAGCCACGCTTCCAGCCATCAAATCCCCCAGACATCTAGGAAGAGACACACCAGCTGGAGTAAAGCTGGGCCCCAAGCCCTTACAAGCCAAGCTCTCGCCTCTGCTGTCTTCTCTGAAAGGATCATGGCCCTCCTCCCTTCAGCCAACCCTCTTTCAAAGCTTTGTCCACATGCCCTAGGAAGCCTTTCCCAACTAACTCTCCTTCTTGAGCTGTTAAGGCTCTAACTACACCACCAAGGTATTGCTCAATGGCATTTGAGTCTCACCACAGCCTTGTGAGGATGACTAGGTAAGCATCATTCTCTCTATTTTACAGACATTATTTTTTAAAATTTACTTTATTTATTTATTCTATTTTATTAACACTGGGACTCAGAGAAAAGTGACTTGACTAAGGTCACACAGCAAGGTAGTAATAATGCTCTCTTGACTCCCAATTCATTATATTAGACTGAGAATAATAAGGGTGGTGGTCAGGCAGAAGAACCACCTTCCTCATCCTCAACAATGTCTTGGGTTCCTTTTCTGGGTTCAACAAGCCTAAAAGAAGGCACTGAATGAAGGGAGGGGAGGATGAGGATGTGTGGTATACAAGCCAGGTGGGTGTTCAAGGTGTGTTTACAATGAAGACAGAAGTGTTTTCATGAATAAACAGAGAAACAAGCCTGGGTTGGGCTTCTCCCTACTCCCTCCTAATATGCTTTCAAACTTTTGCTTGTTTTATTCCCTTTCTTACATCTTCTGTGTCTCTCCAGCTTCTTTCATGACCCAGAGCACCACTTCCTTTCTTTTTCTCCAGAAAGCCTTCCCTAACAACAACCCCCTTCAAGGAGTAAGCCTATCACTCTCAGAATCATGACTGAACACTCAATTGGTCTTTCTCATTTCTTGAAGGGAAATAAGGTGCAGAAACACAGATTCAGAGACTAAAGGTACCTAAGACCACACACTCATATGATTGTCCCTGGTCGCCCATGTTTCACATCCTCAGAGTCACCCATCTCTCCTCCCTTTTCCTCACTTCACCATATCCAGTCAGTTATCTCCATCTTTGTTCAGGCCTTCATCAATGAGACTTCTCTCATAGCCTCCATTCTCTCCCCTCTCCAATCTTCCACAGAAACCAGTGAACCACAGATTGATTCAACCCAGCAAAGAATCTTGGAGATTGGCTAGTCTAAGCCTTTCCTTTTTAACTGACAAAGAGACTAAAGCTTAGAAAAATCAAGTGCCTGTATAAGGTGAAAGCTGAACCCAGTTCATGTGAATTAATTCAAATCCAGTACTTTTGCCAGTATATCTGCCCCTAAAAAAATCTATCTTCCTAGGGCACAAATCTGACCAGGTTCCTTTCTTACTAAACAATCCCTCAGAGACTTCCCATTTTGACAGGATAGAATATAAACTCCTTGGTCTAGAGTTTAAGTCCTTTCACAACATGAACTCTCTACTCACTCACTACCTTATCCAACAGACTCCTGTTCCAGCCAAGATGAACTAGCCAGTCTTCAAATTCTATCTCCTGCCTGTCACTTTTGTGCACTCCTTCACAGAATTTTTCAGAGGTGGAAGGTCTCAGTGGCCATCTAATCTGACACTCAAGAGAAATCCCCACTATTGTCACTGTTTAGTCATGACTGACTCTTCGTGATCCCATTTGGGATTTTCTTGGCAGAGATACTGGAGAGGTTTGCCATTTCCTTCTCCAGCTCATTTGACAGATAAGGAAACAGAGGCAAATAGGGTTAAGTGACTTGCCCAGGATTACAGAGCTAGTGAGTGTCTGAGGCCAGATTTTAACTCAGAAAGATGAGTCTACCTGACCCCAAAGTCGGAGTATGATGTCATCTAACTGCCATCACTGCCACACACCTAACAAGTGGTCATTATTTAGACTTTGTCTGAAGATCTTCAAGGATGACAGACCCATTACTCCCTGAAGCAATCCATATCCTTTCTTAAGAGTTCTAATCTTTAGTTAAGTTGGAGTTTTTTCTTTGTTTTTGACATCAAACCATAGTTGCTCTCAACTTAAAGGATCAACTTATGGGTCCCCTCCTCTATAAAGCCCTCTTTACCCTCAATTTTTCTTATATTATACTTATTTGTATATGTTTATGGACAACTCAGCTAGGTAGCACAATGGATAGAGTTCCTGGCCTGGAGTCAGCAATACGGATTTAAAATCCAGTCTCAGACACTAACTGTGTGACCTTAGACAAATCACTATTTGGCTCAGTTTCCTCATGTAAAATGAGCTGGAGAAGGAAATGGCAAATCACTCTGGTATCTCTCCCAAGAAAACCCCAAATGGGGTCACACATAACTGAAATGGCTGAATAACCAAAATACTTATTTCTGGACATGTTGTAATGTCACAACATAATAGAAACTCCTGGTGGTCAGGGGATGATTTGTTTTAATCCTTGAATCCACGGTCCTTTGCAAACAGGGAGAAGAAGAGAAAGTGGAACTGGAATTGTCATTTCATTGGCATGGGAATTCATTCCCCTTTGAGGAAATCTCCTTTACTAGTAAAGGTTGGACTTCCTCTGAGACGAGAGCCCAGGTCTTCTTGTCACCATCCAATATTCCACACTACTCCTTTGCCTAATATGGAGCAGACACTGAAGAAAATGTTTGGAGAATGTTGTTGAAGTGGACTTAGGTAAATCCCTTTGTTTCTCTGGAAACCTGTAAATTAAAGGTTTTGACCTAGATGATAGTTAAATACTTTCAAGATTTATGAATAGGAAAGGTCCCCAAGCATTCCTTTAACCCTACCCATTTCCTAAAAAACACCACCAATAAATAAGTCATCCAACCTGTCCTTGAAAACCTCCAAAAAGGGGGAATTTGTCTTTGTCATTCAATTGTGTCCAATGCTTTATGATCCCATTTGGGGTTTGCTTGGCAAAGAGACTGGGGTGAATTGCCATTTTCTTCTCCAGTTCATTTTACAGATGAGGAAACTGAAGCAAATAGGGTTAACTAGATTTGAACTCAGGAAAATGAATCTTCCTGATTCTAAGTCTAGTGTTTGGGGAACCATCTAGCTCCCCAAAACAAGCCAGCCCAATTTTGAATAGTTCTAATTGGAAGGAAATTGGTTTTTTCCCCCCGACAGCAAGCCAAAATTTTTCCTCTTTTCAATTTTTGCTTCTTACTCTGCCCTCTGAGATTATACACAGCAAAGAGAATCCCTCTTGCACAGCACAGCCCTTCAAATACTTGAAGATGACTTCCTGTTCCCCTGAATCTTCTTTTTTACAGGGTAAATATCCCCATTTCTTGCAAAAGATCCTCACATGATAAAAGATTCAAGGTCCTTTTACATTGTGGTTACTTCTTAACTTCTTGGAGCCTTCTGAGACTGACAGACCTAAACACAATATCCCAAATGTGGTTAGACTACAGTAAAGAATGACTATCATCTCCTGATAGCTGGAAGCTATATCTTCCTCAATCCAGCCAAGAATGCAGTGACTTTTGGCTCCTATATTACATTGCTGACTCATTGAGATAGCAGTTTATTAAGAATTCCAGATCTCTTTCAGATTAGCCACAAAATGCTGTCTAACCAATCTTCCCTTAGATTATACTTGTGAAGTTGAGTTTTTTTAATTCAAATGTAAACTTTATATTTATTCCCACTGATGTTCATCTCACTCAATTCAATTCAATGCTCTAGTCTCTCAAGATCCTTTTGGATCTTTATTAACCAATATGTTAGCTAACTCTCCAAGCAAATTGAACATGGTATCCATGCCTTTATCCAGCATTCTCCTGCTGCTCTGGAAAATTACCTAATGTTTACTTTGTTAGTGTTCTGCATTTGCTTATAAGTGTACATGTTGTTCTCCCTCTCTCCCACTCAATAGATGTAAGCTACTTTTGATGACAGGAACAATTTTGATTTTGTCTTTTTATGTCCTGCACCTAACCACTTAAAAATGTTTGTTGGATGAATGAATGATGACAATAATTTTTAACAGATGTCACCATATTGAATACTCTAATTTCCAAATTCAGTGGAATGAATAAATTTCAAAATATAGAGACTCGGTGGTAGACACAAAGCCATGTGGGAAGAAGATGAAGTACATATCATCTCCACTGTCCCATCTGGTACTGGAGCTGTCCCTACTGACATGTTCTGAGCTTAGAGAACAGGAATTTACATCACAACTGTTTTATTTGATTACAAGAAATAATTACTTTATTCACCTGCTCTGTAGTCCACAGAACATTAAATATAAAACAGTAATAGGATTGTAACTTGTCCAATGATTATTTCTCTCTGAATCCCATCAAATAAGATAAAAATGCGATGATAATAATAATATATGAAAGATTTGTGATTACCCTGGGGAAAACACTATCTATTCAAGGTAGAGCACTTCTTCTATACACCTTAGCTTAGTCCATTGACTGGCACACTGTAAGCACTTAGTAAATAATTATTGAATTTAACTGACTGACCTTAGTAAAACAGTTTCACTCACTGTTCTGGTAGAAAAATTCACAATCTCAGGCTCAACCTGGGACAGCTAGGTGGCCCAGAGAACAGAGTGTTGGACCTGGAGTCAGTAAGATTCATCTAGCCTCAGACTCTAGCTGTGTGACTCTGGACAAGTCACTTAACCGTGTTACCATAGCTTCCTCATTTGTAAAACGATTTAGAGAAGGAAATGGCAAACCACTCCAATACCTTTGCCAAGAAAACCCCAAATGGGGTCACAAAGACTCGACACAACTTAATAACAAAGTGGCCAATCTTCTGCTGGTATGCCTCTCTGTTTTGGACTAGAAGCATCCCAGCTGGACATAATGTTCTAAAGACTGTATTCTACAGATATTATACTCAGGACCCAGGGCCACCTCACATTAGTACCTTGCTTGATATCACAAAGTATTTCTACAATGGATTCTCACAACATTACGGAAGGAAAGCAGAGATCATGACCCTTGTTTTTAAGGAAGCACTGGCGGCATCTTAGCCTTAGAGTAAAAAAACTTGCCTACAATCACACAGCTAAGAACTGGGATTGGGGCCCAATCCTCTCAAGTCCCCTTTTTGTCCTAACCAAATTATTGAGCCAGTTAGAGCTTAGTGTTTCACTTTAGGAACCTTAATATTTTTCTTTCTACCTATTGCTCACCTGACCATGATAATTTATACAGACTCCCTATGTACTAGACAGTTTTGAAGAATGTTTTTTTAAATCTTTTTATTTTATTTTTCCCTTTAGTAGCTTTTTTTATTTTCAAGATACATGCAAAAATTTTTCAACATTCACCCTTGCAAAATATTGTGTTCCATATTTTTCTACCTCCCTCCCCTAGACAGCAAGTAATTCAATATAGTTAAACATGTGCAATTCTTCTAAACCTATCTCCACAGTTATCATATTGCTCAAGAAAAATCAGATCAAAAAAGGAAAAAATAACAAAAAACAAAAAACAAGCAAATAAACAACAACAAAAAGTGAAAATCACTAGACAGTTTTGAAACCAACTCCACAAGTGAAAGCTAATTTCCAAACCAAGGCAGACTCTGTATACAAATGGAGTCTGTGGCTCCTGACAGAACTGATCTTTCCTTTTCCCTATTTGATGGACGCATCCATCTTTAAGCTGCTGCCCCAGCCCTGCCTGACTAAGCAGTGTATCGATTTCCAGATACTTTCCATGTGGGCTGTACATGGCCTTCAATATAATTTTTTCATTTAAATCTGCCTGGAAGAGTTCTGTCTTTTCTGTGTTTATATGAGAAGAGAGGAAGTAGACCACAAGTGCTGGATGAGCTATCTCTTATGATGAGATACTGGTAATTTCAAAAGATTACAGGATCCTCTATTTAAAGCAGGTGAATTACATTTTTACTTCAATATAATTGCTTTCCTTTGCAATTCTAAATATTTTATTTTATGCATATAAAAATGTTATTCTATGAAAGTTCATATGTCAAAGGAGACCCAAAGTCTAATCAGAAGTGATTCAGTCTATCTAGTCTAAGATCAACTCATTTTACAGATGAAGAAACTGAAGTCCACCAAAGCTAAGTGACCTATTCAAGATCATACAAACTCAACTTCACAAGCCTGAGGCCCGAGCATCAAAAGCTACAATTTGACTCAAGACCCCTGACTTCAGAGCCAGTAGTCTTTCTACCATACCAGAGTGACTCTCTGTGTATTGACTTGTTTTGTTTTATTGCATTTTTGAATTTCTTTGTTACAAAGGAAGGTTGGGGGAAGAGGTTTTTGGGAAATTGATCTGCCTCTCTCTGGGCTTCAGTTTCCTCCTGTGTAAAATGAAGAGTGTTAGAAGGGGGGAGTATGGATGAGGCTGGAGGACCTCAAAGTCTTTTTGCTCTGAATGTTGTGATTCTCAGTGAGAGAACAAGGGTTTGAAATAAAGGTCTCAATGCTGGGCCCAGGGTTTTTTTCCATAATGCTATTCAGATCCTTAAAGGATAGGTTTCATCTCTCTAATGATGGTGGTGGTAGTCAGAGGGGGCAGAAGACAAGGGAGGGAAGGGGAAAGTTAGCAAAAAGGGCTCCAGGAGTCTATATCCCAAGGAAATCACAAATTGTTTGTAGCAAAAATGTTTGTAGCAGCTCTTTTTGTGGTAGCAAAGAATTGGAAAAGGAGTGGATACCCATCAATTGAAGAATGGCTGAACAAGTTGTCAGGAAATGGAATATTATTGTTCTGTAAAAATGATGAACAAGGTGATCTTAGAAATCTAGAAAGATTTCCATGAACTGATGCTGAGTAAAATAAGCAGAACCAGGAATACATTGTATACAATAGCAGCAAGAATGTTCCATGATCAACTATGAATGGCTTGGTTCCTCTCAGCAATCCAGTGAGCCAAAGCAATCCCAATAGACTTTGGACAGAAAATGCCATCTACATCCAGAAAAAACAAAACAAAACAAAAAAAAAAAATAATAATAACCTAAGGAGACTGAAAGTAAATTAACCCATCCTATGTTCACTTCTTTTTTATCTCTCCTATAGATTTTCCCTTTTGCTCTGATTTTTCTCTTCCAATATAATTCATAAAGCAATGTATATTAAAATTTTTTAAAATTATTACCAAAAAAAGGGGGGGACCCAGGAATGGAGCTTTACTCCTGGCTCAGCCACTAACTCATTATGTGATCTCAGAGAAATATCTTCTCTGAACCTCTGTTTCCTCCTCTATAAAATGGGGAGATTGGACTGGATAGTTGGCTAGAGATTTTTCTACTTTGAGGGTTGCTAACCAACCATGAATCCCCAAGGGGCAGCTGAGGGACCAGGCTGGGGGCTGAGCAAAAAAGCTTGGGGTCTCCAGTTAAACCTAACACATTCAAAAGAAGTTTTGTCTAAAGTCAAAGATCCATTGGGCTTAGACAGAAACTATTTTTAGCAAATAAATACTGGGACCAATGGCCTGAGTATCTCCTAGTCTCTGCTCCTCCATCTTTGATGAGTCACAACCCAAGCTCTGAGCTGATATGGCACAAGTCCAGGGTTATTTGAATTAAATGAGAGGGCCTGGGACCTGTCCCAGGAACTGACTGTGGCCTGGGCACAGACACCTGAAAATCTGTGGTTTGGAATGGAGATGGCATTGCTTATTACTGGACAGATTAAAATTTTAGCTAATCCTCAAAGAGCTGAGCCCAGCCTAGCTTAGAAACCAGCCAGACCCAAAGTCATATAGCCCATCCTAAAACAAAGCAATCCAGAATTTGGCCTGCCCCAAGTAGGCTGGTCCAAATCACCTCAGTGCCTAGCGTAGAACCAGTACAAGGCTTCAAACATAGTAAATACTAAGAGAACATGGGTTGGTAGTATGAGTCACAAAATTAGGTCCTGCGTCTTCCCTTCCTCCTCCCCCACCTTTCTTTTCTTTTGGTCCACTCCTTTGCCACACCCACTAGATTCTGGGAGAAAAAACATCTCAGTCATTCTGAGGCCAGAGGCAGAATTGCGGCTTCCAACCAGCCTTCCTGTCTCCTAGCAACAGGGCATCCCCTAGGGGCTTTTGGGGAGTACTTGCTTGGGGAAGTATCCTCCTCCTTTCCCCTACCCTCCCACATAGTTTCCATCTGGGGAGAGGGAGTTCTTGGAAGGGACCACCTTGCCCTGATCCCTCCTGACTTGTCACCAGTGACCTTCTGATCCTCAACTAACTGGACAGAAAGAGACAAGTGATTGAATCATGAGGGAAAACTCAGTATAATTCCCACCAGTCCTTGCAATCAATTATCCTATCAACAAACACCAAGTACCTGCTATGCACTGGGACTTGTAAGGAAGACATACCTTGAACTGAAAGGAACCTTAGAGATGCTTTAATCCAGCCTTTCATTTAAAATAAGGGGAAATTTGCCTGTTGTAATAGAAATGCCCAGATGCTTTTGGTTTAAATTGTATCAGGGAGTCTTAGACTGAGCTCCAAGAATAGATGCATTTCAAGGGGGGGGGGGTGTCTATGAATTTAGTTTTTGTTAGCATTTTGATAACTCCATTTCAATATAACTGGTTACTTCTATAATTCTGTATATTTACAAACACTTAATAAATTACTCTGAGACGCAGTCCATGGGATTTATTAAAGGAGGTCATGATTCAAACAAAGTTAAAAATACAAGTAATTTAGCACAAGGAACCCATGAAAAAGAAAACTATGGGGCTGTGAAGCAAGAAAAGACAGCTTATCCAGAAGCTCAGAAATCTTGAGTGGGAAGATCCAGCCCCATCAGTATCTATACAAGAAAACTATTTAGGCTCAGAGAAGTTGTGATTTGCTGGTTACATAGCTTAATAGATATTAAGGTTTTAAAAAGATATTAACATATATTATCTCATTTGCTCTTCACAACAACCCTGTGAGGTAGCTGCAAATATTATCTCTATTTTATAGATAAGAAAACTGAGGAGACCCAGAGGTTAAATGACTTGCTCAGGTTCTCCCAGCTTATAAAATCAGACCTCTGACTTGCACCCAGGTACCAGCTCCAAAACCAATTTTCCACTGCCCTGCCTGTTTATTTTATTTGGCTCAGGTCAGAGCTCATATATCATGGCATTATATGGCTCCTCTTGGTAAACTCCATGTAGGCAAGGCCCAAAGAGCCCTTTGTAGAGAGATTCCCTGCCCATTCATCTGACCATCTTTCTTTCAACCCTTATGATCCCATCCCTCCCCTTCATGTACTCTGCTTTCAAAAACTGGATCACCAACCCCCACATCCAACCTTGACCCTTTACCTGAACTTAGTCACCTTTTTCCACCTCTGCTTGTTATCATATTTTCTCCTTAAGACTTGGCTCAAATATTCCTTCTTCCCTGACCTCTTTCCTACTTCCCCTTCTCCCCATCCACCTTGGATTTCTCAGGTCATCAATGTCTGGTCCCCTTTCTTCACTTAATTATGTTCTAACTTGCCTTATATTGGGCACATATGTCCCATCTCCTAAATCTCACTAAACAGTGAGCTTCTCAAGACTAGCTCAATATATGGCACATAGTAGGTGCAGTTCAAATTGAATCAGAGTGAATGGAATGGAACTGGTGAGTTGAATTGCCAAGCATTTACTGACACCCTGTGGGCACAGGCTGACTAAGTTGTGGTTACCCTTGGGAAGCTCATGGCCTGTCTGGTAGGAGGAGAAGGATCTGCATGAGGTTGGTCCCACAATGGGTACCACTCACAGATGAATGAGATCATGTCTGAGTCCATGGAGACTCTGAGAAAGATGGACTACAAATTCAGAGTACTGTGATTAGGGGTAAATTATAGGCCTGTCTCTCTCCCTCATGATGCCCAGCTCATAAAATTTCAAGTTGGTCTTGGGCCCTGGGCCCTAGGCTTAGGAGGATTGAAATTCCTCAGCAGAGGGACAGAAACTGAGGAGAAGAGATAGAGGAGAGGGGAGAGAGAGAGAGACTGAGGGAAAGGGAAAGGGAAAGAAGGGGAGGGAAAGAAGGGCAAAGATGGGAGCAGGGAGAGA
The DNA here is from genome assembly GCF_048593235.1 of Sminthopsis crassicaudata. NCBI lineage: Eukaryota > Metazoa > Chordata > Mammalia > Dasyuromorphia > Dasyuridae > Sminthopsis > Sminthopsis crassicaudata. The sequence goes on along the minus strand of NC_133618.1, from coordinate 440,506,437 downwards.
TATTGAGGGGATAAAATGGAAGGAGGGGGGAAGAGACTAAGGGGAAGGGATAGGAGGAAAGAAAGAGCTAAAAGGACAAAAGCAAAAAAGAATGGAAAGATAAGGACAGAGAAAAGGAGAGAAAAAGACAGGTAGCCATGAAAAAGAGAAAAACATAGACAAAGAAACAGAGGCAATTCTAGGGGAAAGGTATGGAGAAGCAGAAGTGAGGAAGACCACCCCAATGAATTAAAGGGACAGAAGAACAGATCAATTTCAGAATAAATGTTGTTTCTCAGGGGAAGCTGCAAACCAGACTGACCTATCAATCTGAAGAAGGAAAGAAATTGCTCTGGTTGTTTAGCTAGGCCATCTCCCCTCACCCTGAGCTTATGGACTGGAAACCCCTTCTCAGTCCTGGAAGTCTTCAGATCACAGGCACAGAAAAGGAGTCACCTTGACAGTGTCACCTTGCGTCTAGACTCTCAGCAGGGACCCGGCTAGACAATCTCAGTCATACATGGAGTGACCCTAGAAACTGCCCACCCCCTCACCTTACAGAGAGAAACTCAGGTTCAGAGGAGGGCAATGAGTTAGCTGAGCCCACACCACAAGAACTGGATCCCCTGATCCCAGCCCATCATTCTTCCTGTGAAGAAGGCTGAAGTGTGGTGTGAGCCAGTGAGCACATTTATACTGGGGAGGTGGGCACAGTGTAATGAAAAGAACACAGGATTTCAAGCAAGACCAGGACCAAGGCCAGGCTTCAGCCTCTTGGTCAGTACAGGGCAGGTAAATAATGGTGGTTCAAGGGGGAGAGACCATCATCAGAACTAACATTAATCTAGTGCTTTGTAAAATGATTTCCATGTTATCTCGTTTGATAGTCTCCCCAAGACACTCTCTGTCCTTCAAACTCCCCCCACTTTACTCCTTTAGCCAGGGAGGGGCTGGCTGGAGTTCACAGGAGGCCCTGGCTCAGCCCCACCTGGCAAGGCACAAGTCATTTGCCTTGCAAACCTGGTCAGGCTGTCAGGAGACAACAGGGAGCAGAAGCCCTGGTCCAGAAGTTAGGAAGGAGCCGGAAGCAAGGGACATAACAGGGCAGAACTTCCATCTGCCCTTCATATACTATACAAACAACATGCCTTCGTATGTATGTATGTATCCAAGCACAATTGACTTGTACAATACACAGGCAGGTAAAAATAAAATTCAGATAATTATATATGCATGCATGAGTACAATAGGCATCACTGTCAGAACTGTTTGTGATTCTAGATACTTTTAAGGATTTCCACAATCATGATCCAGTGAGGGTAGGTAACACTGGGATTACTAATTACATTTTACAACTGGGGAAACTAAGGGAACATCACAGAATTTTAGAGTTGGAAGAGATCTCACTGGCCATTTAATTTAACTCAAACTAGGAAAAAAAAAAAGAATACAGCTTAACTAGTATATCTCTTATGCAGAGCAAACTGCCTGAAATATACTAGGTGCTTAATAAATGTTTGGTGAATGGGTAATATAGAAATGTCTTACATGATTTCCACATGTATAATGGGGATTGTATTGTTTGCCTTTTCAATGAGTAAAGGAAGGTCTGAGAAAGGGAAAGAGAATTTGGAATCCAAAAACATAAAAAATGAATGTCTAATTATTTAAAAATAAATAAATAAATAAAAAGGTTGATTAAAAAAAAACACACTCAAAAAACTTCTACTTTGGGGGGGGGGGGGAGAGGCAGTGGTGCTCTTCTACTTTAGAACAGCTCTAATTGCTAGGAAATTCTTCCAGATGCAGGAGCCTAAACAATTCCCTCTCCCCTTCATGGTTCTGCCCTCAGCAGTATTTCAGAGTAAGACTCATGCCTCTTCCCCCCAGGTACCATCCCACCACCACAGCAGAGGCAGGCCCTGAACCCTGTGCCCTTGCTGCTGAATTCCACAAAGTTCCTGGATACCCGTACATATGGGAAGATCCATGGAAAGAAAAGATGACTCCAGGCTGAAAGAGCCCTCAAAGGGGAGTATAGCCCTACTTCTGCCCCCTACCCCAGAATATGCATCTCTTCTACTACACCCCTGACAAGGTCAGGCAGTCTCCTTTTAAAGAAGACCTCTAAGGTGAAAGTAAGCTCACTATCTCCTGAGGCCACCCATTCCCCTGTGATTACATTACAGCTCATTACAGTTAAAATCTGACATAGAGCTGAAACTGGCTTCCTTGTACCTTCTCTCTTTGCCTCATTCTGCCCTCAGGAGCCAAAGAGAACAAGGCTATTCTCTCTTCCATAAGACAGCCCTTCAAATAGTCAATAAGAGCTGTCATGTCAGCTCTGAGCCTTCTCTTCCTCGGGCCAGACATCCCTAGTTCTTTAACTGGTCTTTATATAACTGGTTCTCTCACCATTACTTCTGAGATGAGCCTGTCTCAACATATTTCATATACCCCTCTCTGAATCATTTTCCAACTATATAGGGGGGAAAAAATGTGATTTTTGTTTCTGGTTCCAAAAGAATCCCAAAGCATCTTTCTCAGGTGAGCTCACAAACAATCCCCCTCCCCAACCAAGTCAAAAACTACAAAATCTTTCCTTCTTTGCCAATTTGGGGGAGAAGAGAAATTTGGAGGAAAGAGGCTCCAAAGGCAATAATTCTTAGTATTAAAACGGATCAATAAGCTTCCCCAAACAATAATAGTATTGATACAAATTTATACAGACTAAAATTCTTATGGGGAAAGGGTCAATGAGAACTCCCACCAGCTTCCCCAAAACAATAATAAAATTGATGCATATTTATATGGGCTTTAAAATCATATGGCAAGAATTAATCATCCAGGTTTTACAGAGGCCCAAAAAACGGTGAGAAACTGAGTTCACGTCGGAAAGAGCCCAGGTCTCTCCCTACCCTCACCTTCCCCAGTTCAATCCAGCTCTCAGAGCCCTGCTTTGCTCACCCTGAGGTCCAAATGGGGCAATAAAGGTTGGAAGTTATCTGAAGGACCAACTTAGAAGGAGGCTTTCCCCCCAAGAAAAAAACCAACCCAATACTGCCTCAGCCAGTAGGGTCACATAGCTAGTAAGTGTCTGGATTTGAATTCAACCTTCCTGATAGTTCAGGTCTAGCATTCTATCCACTGTACCACAAAAAGAAGGACCCATATATTTCCAAAATATTTATAGTAGCAGTTTTTGTGGTAACAAAAAACTGGAAAATGGTGTGAGACTATAGACTGGGAAAGGGCTAAAAATTTTTAGTTTATAAATATAAGGGAATATTTATTACTCTATTAAATAATTAATAGAGGGAATCTGGAGAAAGATGGGAAGACTTCTATGAACTGACAAAGTTAAAATAGGAAAACCAAAAAAAGAAACAGAAACAGAAATGGAAAGAACATTTTTAAAGAAACCACGTGCTGCATAATTATAATGACCAATCTTGGACAAAGAACAGAAGTGAAGCAATAAACTCTCTCCTTTCCATGGAGAAGTGGGGATCTATGAGTTGGGGTGCTGCATACACTGTTATAGACACATGCTAAGTCCATCAGTTTTGCTTAACTTTCTTGTAGTTACAAGGGAAGGCTAGAAATGACAGGTAAAAAAAAAAAAGGTATCAATAGAACCCTTTGTTAAATATTATCAAAGCATTGTTCTAGCTAAGTAGGTTTTTTATTTTTACTTTTCTAATAATAAGTACCATTTGAAAGTTTGCCATTGTATAATTGTCTCTTAATTTAAGAAATGGTTGGTAGCTACATTTCTGTCATGGATCCAAATTATCTTTTTTCTTCTTCTTTTCCCAACACATTTTGAGGGTAAAATTCACCCTCTTCTTCATGCTATCCCACCCCTCAACTGCCAAGTAAATAAAGGGTAGCTTTGCAGATAGATATAGAAGCAAATTGTACAGGACTCTGAAAAATGGACTTTATGGACAATACTTTTGATGTGAGAAAACTACCTAATATGGCTGTGCAGAAAATTAAACCTGGGTGAAGAAAGTTTAAGAACCACCACCTTGACCTCTTGAGGGGTTGGAATAAATAATCCACACTAACCTGAAATTCTATTGAGGAAAGAAAAAGGAAGACAATTCTACTAGAGGAGTCTGGGAAGGCTTCCTCCAGGAGGAGGTTGTGAATATGGCTTTTAAAGTTGGAAAGATTTTAAGTACCTTAAATTAAGCCTGATGAGTATTTATTGAATGAGTGTATGAATGAACTCTTTGAAGAGAGGGTAAGTTTTGATGTGTATATTAGGAAACCAAATTTAATCCTTCCCTCTCTCCTCTCATATCCCCTTATCCTCCCCCCTCACCCCACCAGCAGGGATCTTCTCAGCCTCAGGAAAATTCAGGCAATAGGAAGGGCCTTCCACTCATTAAAGTCAATTCCCCACCAGAAGCCAATCAGAGTCACAGGAACAGGCAGGAACCCCTGTTCCCCTAGCAACGCAGACAATGGCACCTTCTCAGTACAGGCTCCTGCTAAAAGCATTAGAGGAAGGCATTAGAGGCTGGGTTGCCTTCTCTCTGCTTTAGGGCCCTTCCCCCTGCTCATCCCAGCTCATTGTAGTTCCAATCTCATACTGAGAAGATGGGTTTTCTTGGAAGGAGGAGAAGGGAGATGGGATGAGATGGGGATGAAGCATTATAAAGATGGAGAAAACTGCCATTCTTGACTCTCCAACTTCCCCAAAGAAAAAGAAGGATCATGGGGAGAAACAGGCATTTTTCCTGGACCAGCTTGTGGGGGTAGACACATCTCCACCTCAGGGACAGCACCTTAAACATCAGAGACCTAGTATGGTAATTGGGAGATGTGCATTCAAGTCTCAGCTCTAATAATTACTAGCTGAATGAATTACTAGCTTTCCTTCTCTGGGCCTGTTTCCCTCTCCTCTTATAAAATACTGTTGTTCTGTCATGTCCAACTTCTTGTGACCCCATGGACCATACTGTCCATAGGGACTTTTTTTGGCAGAGATACTGGAGAGGTTTGCCATTTCCTTCTCCAGCTCAGTTTTACAGATGAGGAAACTGAGGCAGAGTTAAGTGACTTGTTCAAGGTCACTCAGCTAGTGTCTGAGGCCAAATTTGAACTCAGGTTCATGAGTATTCCTGATTTCAGAACTTTTTTTCACTTTGCCAAAACAAGATGTCCTAAAATAATGGTTTCTGAGGGTTTCTGATATAATGATTCAGCCCTATCAGGGCTAGTCATTGGGAATACTTCATAGTAGTTAAAAAAAACTCTTCTGAAAGGGCCTTGCTTCTATCTTATAGCTTCAATCAGAGACAAAACTCAAAGAGCTGTCTCCTTTAGATCTCCAGAGCCCAGATGAGCTCAGACTACATCAGTTCTAACTCTAGGCTGGATGGGAAGGGAGGGTTCTTACCATGAACATGTCTAGGATACTCTATCAACCAAAAGCCTTTCCCAGGGAGAGCCATTACTAGTTTTTATACCTGGGACAAGAACCACAAACTGCCTCCAGTTTACAAGGGGTCTATGAAGGGAAGGGTCAAAGACAAGAGAGAGAGGATCATCTCAGCTAGCCAACTGATGACTTCCTATTTTAACTAAGGATTCTCAATAAATAAATACTAAGCTTCGTTGTTTCAAGCTGATGAAGGATTTCAAGTGTTATCAATCAATGTCCTAGAAATCTGGTGACTCAGTTACCCTGCCCTAAATTAAGGATTTGCCCCAGTAACTTTACCAGTTGGAGGAAGGTAGGAAAATTTCAGATATTTAACAAGGATTATTATCCATTTGAGTGGGGAATTAAATAGTTTTATCCTAACTCTCAATTCCTCAGAAAGTTTAATCTCCCAGAAACAAGTATTTGAGCTGACCTGACTTTCCATCCTATTTTGCCCCCCAAAATCAGGGTTCTCCCAATCAGTACAAACCTGATTCTGAATCAGGAAGTAGTATAAGCTCCTCTCTAATGATGGATGAGGCTTTAAAGTCTAAAATCCCCACAGCTCCAACTTGTCCTGAAGAACAATTCAGACACCCCGCTAAAAGTTCCCTTGGAATGCCATAGACATGCTTGTCCCTTTTAACTCTGGTTTGACCTGGCTTTGCTCATTAATTCCTACTTATTTGCCTAATTGGTCCCATGTCTGCAGTTTATCCCTCCAGTCAAAGAGGAAACCGAGGGACCTAGAACTAGGTGACCCATCATTTTTTCCTCTGGAATTTTCTGCTCTGTCCCCACCCCCATCCAGCCTCACCCTTACCAGAGGGCGGGCCTGTCACCACCAGCTACCACAGTCCTCCCAAGAGGAAGTGCCCAGAGACAGAGGGACAGACATGTCTCAACCTGCTGTGTAGGTGTTCTGGGGTGAGTGTAAAGACAAGATCCACTACCACCACCACCACAGAGGTCCAAAACTAGTTTCTCCAAAAAGAAAACGGGTTTCCCTTTCTAGCCACAGGGTATCAGGTTCTCCTAAGCCAGAATTAATTTTCTTCTTTTCCTTGTCCTTGCTGAGATCTGGCATAGTGTCCAAGATCTGGAATACTATGTCATTATCGCTCAGAAAAAATGCTTAAGTATTATAGTCTGAAGATCTGGATTTTATGGCTCTGCTATATACCACTTACTATATTTCCCTTCTCTGGACCTCAGTTTCCACCTCTTTATAAATGAAAAGTTGGAGTAGTCAGTCTAGTCTGATATAGCTTTGCTCTTTTGTAATACCATGATTTTTATCTGTAACCTTTCAATTGTCTGGGAAAAGTGACTAAGGTTGACTATAATTTTTCCCTGCATTTTCAGGGGTCCCTGGAAGAAGAGAATAAATGGATCCTGAGAAAAATGAATTCTGCACTCAAAACCACCTAGCCTTTCTAGCATGACAGTACCAAACAACTCAAATTAAAATGCATACATCTAATTTTGTTAAATGTCCTATCTACTTCATTTAATCCTTGCAAACACTACTAATTTACCACCTAGGGACCTCAGTTTCTCCATTTAAAAAAAAAATAAGAGTTGGAATAAATGAGCCTTTTGAATTAGCTGTTCAGTGTTCTAACATCCCTTCAGATAACAGGTTGTAATTCTATCCTTATTTGACAGATGAAGAAAAGAGCCTTAGAGATGAAAAATGGCATTGCTAATGTCACAGTTAATCAATGACAGACCTTATAACTGCCAGTGCATGGCTCTTTACCTTATGCCACATTGCCAGAGATCCAAAATCATTGATCAGGAAAACTAATAAGAAATGAGATAGGGAAGTAATTGAGGCTGTTAGGTCTTGCCTCAGTCTCTCCAATATTTACAGAGAGAGCCATGGAACCCTGTGGGCATGTGTGGATCCACCGAGTCCTGGAGGTGCCCCAAGGCAGGGCAGGAGAAGGGAGCCTAGCTATGAGGTTGTCAAACCAGTCTTGACAAAACAGGACAGCAGCCAAAGACCTGAGAGGTTGCCTGCCCATTGAGCTGTAGGAAGGAGACAGAGGGGAGAAGTAGGGAGGGGAGAAGGCAGAGGACCTAATGAAAAAAACTCTCTTTGGCCACTCACAGCCCAGCCCAAACAAGCCAGGCACAGGAAGAAAAGATAAAGAAGCCTGGCCAAACACAGGTGCCATCATTTCTTCAGTCAGTTCCTTCAGATCAGAAAATGTATTGCTGCCCAGGAAAAATCCCAGGACCTGAGGTCTGAAAGAATTATTTGACTCCACTTGTTTTCAAAACTAAGCTCCCTCAATTTACCCCTACTTTGGTCTCTGAATCTTAGAGTCATAGAGTGGAAAAAACAGATCAAAGTCAATCTATCATTGTAGAGGAACAAACTAAGGCCCACAAAAATCAAGAGATTTATTCAGCATCATACAGTGAGACAGAAGCAGAGACAAGACTCCAGGAACCATCTCTTAATATCTTTATCTGGTATTATGCTACTGCATCACCAAGACGCTCTCCTACCCCAAAGAAGCTATCAGATTCATCTTCCACAAGCAATGTTCTGAATCTATTTAACTTGTTCAAACTTTCAGTGACTTCCCAGGAACCAAAATCACAACGCTGGGATTCCAAGTAACAGCAATACCAACGCTTTCTAGAAAGAGCAAATCCCTTCCTGCTTTGGGGTTGCAAAGGCAATTTGCTGTCACTGGAAGAGATCAAACAGATGGGGATAGGAAAAAGGGGAGAAATAAACCTTTACTTAGTCCCTGTTATGAGCTAGGTACTTTTTACACTTATACTTTGATTTGAGCCTGCAAAAACTGTTCAAAATAGGTGATATTATTCAAGGAAATAGAGGTTGGAAGAAATTAAGTGATTTGCTTAGGATCAGCTATTGTTTGAAGTTGAATTTGAACTCAGGTTTTCCAGCTAGGTGCCTCTGGGAGTTCATCAATGACGGAAACAGGTCTTCATTTCAAACAGCAGGAGCAGGAATGTTCCCAAGCCTCCTCAGACTGTCCTGATCTCTTGTGATAATCAGGGCCTTTCCCAAAGGGAAACTTTGTATTCCTAGGAAGAACACAGTGTCCATCATTCTGTTACATGCTACACCTCCTGCCCAGTAACTGGACAACTTTCCCAGGGCAATTTTGTTTTTAGTTAGGACCAGGAAACAACAACAGATTTACCACAATCTAACTAGGAAATCAACTCAGTTTTAGTTTCCCTACTAATAATAGCTCACATTTCTCTTGTAACTTTAAAACACTTTTCTCTCAAACTATCTCACACAGTAAATAGTAATAGTAACTACAATAATGAAAATATTTACATGCTACTTTGAGATTTGCATGGCAAATACATATATTTGCATTTAATACCCTGTAAGGGAAATTCTATCATTGCCATTTTATAGATGAGAAAACTGAGATTTTTTTTAGAAAAGTTGCTAAATTGCTCAGGTCACACAACTAGTAAGTATATGAGATTACACTTGAACCCAGAACTTTCTGATTTCTAGTCCAGTGTTCTTTTTACTACAAACATGACCATCTTCATGTGGTGGATGATGATACTAGACTCAATAAAAGAGATTAGCTCAATTTTATACAACTAATATCAAATTAAAGCTCTGGCTTAAACCTAAAGCTTCATCATTTCAGGAATAAGCCCTTTCATTGTATCACATGACCACATAACCATTATTGCCTCAGTTTCCTTATCTGTAAAACGGGGACAATTATGTAAACCATAATTGGACTTTTGGGACATCAAAAACAAAAACAAAAAAGAAAAAAACCTCTACTCAAACACAGCTTTGGTGACAGATTTAGAGGAGAAAGAAAAACCTGAGTAGTAAGGATCTCAGGAAAGGCTGCCTAAGGCTTCTGTGAGCTGGAAAAGATCCTGGAGGTTCAGGAGCACTGGGTCAGACCAGAAAAACCCAGAAAAGAAAAGACGGTCTACTCTCAGCAGTATGGACATCTCAAAGTGGGGCATTGGCTCAAATACACCTTTGTCTTCCCTTAGAACATTTCCACACCTTGTTTTCCAAAGACCTTATCTCTAAGTTGTTTCCGTGAGACCTTGGCAGCTATCTACCACACTTCACTGGGAGAAGAGGGAGAAGGTCCAAAGCCCTTGTCAGTGGTACTTATGACCACAGAAGAGATCATCTGCCTGACTGTAGTGAAAAGCATCCTCCCCATTTGAAGGAGGACAAACTAAGACCCAGACCAGAAAAATTTTTCTGTTCTAGGGGCAGCTAGGTGGCTTACTGGATAGAGCAGCAGTTCTGGAGTTACATTTAGCATCAGATACTTTCAAGCTGTGTCACCCGGGGCAAGTCATCAATCCCTGTATGCCTCAGTTTCCTCATCTGTCAAATGAGCTAGAGAAAGAAATGGCAAACCATTCTCATATGTATCTTTTCCAAGAAAAATGCACATGGGGTCATAAAGAGTTGGACATGACTGGAAAAAATGACTGAACAATACCACCAAGAAAGAATTAGTTTGGAATGTTAGAAAAATGCTTTAGGATCAGGGAGGTCAGGGCTTGTGCATGTGTTCACACACACACACACAGAGTTATTCATAAACAAAAAAGTAGAACCAGAAGAACCAAGTGAAAGAGTTAAAAGGGTATAGAGGGTACCATATTCATCCAACTCATTTGACAAATGAGGAAACAGGCTGAGAGGGAAAATAATTGTCTTCGGATCTACAAGTCAGAGACAGACAATTTAAGAAGCTGAGGTCTCCTGTCTTCCAGCATGGTGATCTTTGGTGATCATTGAAATGAGGAGGAGAGCAATCTCACCGGAAGGCTGGAGTTTACTGGGAAGGGGCAGACCTTCCCTCAGGGAATATCATTTTGGCACTACAAAAGGATGGATTAGAAAGGGGAGTCAAGGAGATCAGTGGAGGCTATTACAATAGTCTGATAGCCAGAATTAGGGAGGCCACTATCTGGCTAGAGATAAGAGGATGTATTCAAGGGGTGTTGTGGACTAGAAGCAAGATTTGGCAACTGATTGGATACATAGATAAAAAGGAGAGGAATTGAGAGGACACTGGGGTTTTGAACCTGGGTAACCAGGTGGTACTTTTGATAAAGGGGAAGAGAGATGAAATCTCACAGGAAAAGGGCAAGTCAAAGCCCAGTTTTGCCAGCTTCTCAACGATGCAGGACTGAGAGACCTCAAAGAGATCTAGTTCTGTGTCTACCACACATGCAGAGCTGTTAGACATGGGCTTGCCCCTGGATAACAAGGCTGTTCTCAGCTTCAGAGCTCTCTCTCACACAGGCCTGACAACTTCCCAAGCAGCATGAGATCTAGATTCCAGTTAAATGCTCCCCTGGCCTCAAGTCCTTAAAAATCATAGATTGCAGAGGTTAGAGGCTCCTGGAAATCATCTAACCCAAGGCTTCCCATTAGGGAAAGAATTTCCCGAAATCACATAGGGAGTCAGTGTCATAGTGAAAAGAGTCTTAGAGAACTAGAAACAAAAGTAGATGACCACTGACTCAGGAACAGCTGAACAAACTGTCGCAAAGCAAAGGAAACAGAGTCAGAGCAGATAGAATAACCACAAAAAACCAAAACAAACAAACAAATAAATAAATTATAAGTTAATTTAGATTATAAAGAACAATCTTTACTTCAAAGAAGGCATGAAAAGAAGTGTTATGTAAAGGTGGGAAGGAAATTTATAGGCATGGAACTATGCAACTTTGTTCAGTTTTTTAAGATGTGCTGATTGGGGCAATTAGATAGTACAGTGGATAGAGCACTAGATCTGAAGTATGTGCTTCAAAATTCAAATTGGGCTGGGGTACTAAGTGGTGCAGTGGATAGAGCACTAGTCCTGAAGTCAGGAGAACTTGAGTTCAAATTTGACCTCAAATACTTAACACTTCCTAGCTATGTGACCTTAGGCAAGTCACTTAACCCCAAATGTATTTCAGGGCCCCCCCAAAAAAAATCAAATTGGGCTATGTAATCCTGCACATGTCACCTAACCCCAATTGACAAGAAAGAAAGAAAGAAAGAAAGAAAGAAAGAAAGAAAGAAAGAAAGAAAGAAAGAAAGAAAGAAAGAAAGAAAGAAAGAAAGAAAGAAAGAAAGAAAGAAAGAAAGAAAGAAAGAAAGAAAGAAAGAAAGAAAGAAAGAAAGAAAGAAAGAAAGAAAGAAAGAAAGAAAGAAAGAAAGAAAGAAAGAAAGAAAGAAAGAAAGGAAAGAAAGAAAGGAAAGAAAGAAAGAAAGAAAGAAAGAAAGAAAGAAAGAAAGAAAGAAAGAAAGAAAGAAAGAAAGAAAGAAAGAAAGAAAGAAAGAAAGAAAGAAAGAAAGAAAAGAAAGAAAAAAGAAAGAAAAAAGAAAGAAAAGAAAGAAAAAAGAAAGAAAAGCAAGATGTATTGATCAGTTTTGCTTAACTTTTACCCCTTTCTTTCTCTTTATTAAAATAAGGGGTGGCTAGATCAGGGAATTAAGGCAGGTAATATAAAAACAAAAGATATCACTAAAAATCTTTTTTTTTTTTTAAGAGCTAAATTCAGAGGAAAGAAACTTTGATTGGGTACTAGCTCTATCTACTTATTCCGTGTAGCCCTGAGCAAACAGCTAAGTCTTTCGGTGTCTATTTCTCATTTGAGTCTGATCCTCTATCACTTCCTTAGTGAATGACCTAATTATTTCTCTTTCCTGAGCCTCAGTCTCTTCATCTGTTAAGTGGAGCTAGTACCACTTAGCACTACTCATCACACAAACTCTGCTAAGGAAAGTGTATTAGCAGGGTCAATGCCAGGACTCAAACTGGGATCTCTTGATTTCCAGCCCTGGTTTCTTACACCATAGTAATGCCCCTAGATGTCTATCCCCAGGGACCAGATCCTCGTGTCCCTATTTGGAATCTCAGAGCAAGGTAGCATGAGTCAAGGTAACTTTCTAAAGCTATCTCTTTGTCTGGGACTTGGGTTCACTTCAGAACCCCAGGAGAAGAAAAACAGAAAAATGCTGATTTGTCTGGGGTCAAAGGAACACTTATCTCCACCCCTGGCTCCCTAAGGAATGGGAGCATTGCTCAAGTCCCTGAAGAGGCAGAACATAGGGTCAGTTCTCCGGCCCTGACCTCATCATCACCATTATTGTCACCATTCTAACTAGCATTTATATTGAGCTTCAAGGATTGCCAAGCATTTTACAGATAGCTCATTTCATTGCTGCAACAATCTTAGGAGTAGGTGTTATTACTATCTATTTCATGCCTGGACTAATGTTCTTTATGACCATTAAATCATTTTGCCTCCCTTGCCTTAATTTCCCAATCTTTGAATTGAGGATAATCTGTCCCTTGTATAAGGCAGCCAAGACACAAGAGTCTGTACTGTTGAGGAAGCTTGTAGCAACTAGTCTGCATAATTCCATTAACTTTATTATTATTATATGCAAAGTTGCATTGCATATTTCATATCTTAAAGTCTTAAACAACCAAGTTCTCTATTTGATTCTTTACAATAAACCTACTAAGAAGGTAGGACAGCTTCGTTCTATATCCCCACATCCTCTTTTCTCAGGAAAAAGGCCTGGATAGCCAGAGTTTAACCCAAGTACCAGGAGAGTTCTAGATTGCAGAACCAAGTCTCAGGTGGATATCTATTGATGACTGATACTCTTGCCATGGTGTCCCAAGGCAATGTCCACTCTCAGAATCCTGTAAGATGCCCAGTATCCACTCCTCCTCTACCTATCCTGCCAATGCCTGGCCCTACACTTCTCCTGTTTCCCCAACAAGTTCCTCTAGGCCAGAGGGAGACAATGTTCTTGTACCAAGTCCAATGACCTCAAGGGGTCTCTGAACAATGTTCCCTTCTGGGTCAATCAGTCAAGACCCTTTAACAGTTAACAGTTGCAGAAACAAAGATTCAGAGAAAGGTAGAGCCCTATTCAAGGTTACACTACAGGTTAACACTAGTACTAAGATAACAGTTTCTTCAGCCTGAGATCTAAATGCCTACGGCTCCTTATTCTAGCACAGTAGAACTGTCTCCCTTATACAGGAGTCAGGAAGAGTTGTAATACTGCTCCAAATGCTTGCCAGCTGGATGACCCTGAACAAGTCACCTAACCTCTCCTTACTTGTAAAATGGAGACAATGCAGAGTTGATGTGAAAATCAAACAAGAAAACACATGCTTACAAAGCACTTTGTAAAAATTAATATGTCAAATTATTAATTATTATGATTATATTCATCCTATCATTTCCAGGATAGAAAGATGCTCATTCTTCCTAATTTCATATATTCTCCCTATAGTCTGTGAGTCCTTACTTCCACTGACACCCTAGGAATAATGATAGTTAAGTAGCTATTGGATGATTTCAAGTAAGAAGGGCTAGGATTTAAGACCTAAAAAGGACCCCAGAGACTATTGAGTGAGTCCAATGTTCTCATTTAACAAATGAAGAAATTGAGGCTCAGAGAGAAAGGACTGATCTAAGGTCACAAAACCAATTAGTGACAAAAGCCAAGATGCAAACACCTGAAATTTTGGTTTGGGAACTCAACAGAGGTGTGTCCTAGAATATTTTATATATGAGGAAAGCAAGTTCCAGTGAGCAACTTGCTCCAGAAGCAACTTAGCAAGTTAGGAGCAGTCAGTTCTAGGACCCAGGTGTCCTGAAGAGAAGTCTGAGGTTCTCCCTACCTCCAGAGGCTTATTTTATGAATCTGAAGACAGGGAGTGGAGTGGAATACACCCAGGCTCCTGGATGGATCTCATAAAAGGAATAATTCTTATAATTTCATAGCTGGGAGAACTCTCAGAGCACATTTAACTCAACTCGACCTGGTGGAGAAATCTCTTCTATCACATTCCTGACAAGGGGCTGTTCAGCTTCCACTTTAGCTTGGGAAGCACACATTAGCTTGGGAAGCAGCCTCTTCACATGACTTCTAGAATAATACTCAAGCCACTGCTTCTCTCCCAGGGCTAATGGGATGGAATAAGCACTTATTAAATGCCCATAATGTGCCAAGGGGAGCACTTTAATTTCACCTGATCCTCACAACAACCCTATATGGTAGGTGATGTTCTTATTTTAGATTTGGGGAAACTGAAACAGAGAACAATTAAGTAAGTGACTTACCCAGGATCAGATAGCTAATAAGTATTTGAGATTGGATTTAAGCTCAGATTTTTCTTGATTCTAGATCTAGTATTCTAAACTACTGTACCATCTAAATGCCTTTTCTGCAGATTAAAAAAAAAAAATGGATGAGCTGGATTTCCTTCCTCTACTAGCCCTTCCTCCAAGATCCAGCTTAATTAACCCTCCCAGTTCTCCTTTCCACAGTATTAAGAAGGTATCAGACACTATCTCTATAGGTCTGGCTCATCTTATTTTCCCAGCTATCAAACAAGGACAATCTCCTTCCTATTCTCCAAGAACCAAAGTAGCATTAAGACTAAGTGCTTACTGAATAAATTAGAATTTTAGGATAAGAAGTAACTAAGGACCTAAAGCCAATCAGTATACATCATACATCTCCAATCTTTCCTGGAGCTCCACATGTGCTCACACAGTTCTCCAGACTTCCTGAAACTATCTTGATCCTTTCCCACGCAGTAGCAAATCCTGTCCCATTTCCTTTAAAAAAAAAAAAAGAAAGAAATAAAGAAAGAAAGAAAGAAAGAAAGAAAGAAAAAAAGAAAGAAAGAAAGAAAGAAAGAAAGAAAGAAAGAAAGAAAGAAAGAAAGAAAGAAAGAAAGAAAGAAAGAAAGAAAGAAAGAAAGAAAGAAAGAAAGAAAGAAAGAAAGAAAGAAAGAAAGAAAGAAAGAAAGAAAGAAAGAAAGAAAAAAAGAAAAAAGAATGGAATTTTAGTATGTCAACAACCTGAAATCTGGTCCTGCTACTAGTTGAGTGTCTCTGGACTTTAGGCTACTGCTGAGCAAAATACAAGGGGTAGTGTCAAGATTATCTCAAGACCTTTTCATTTCTAACATGCCATAAGGCTATGATTTAATCCCTCTAGGACAAGTCATCAACTTCTGATGAGATTCAGTGAAAGCACAATTCTGGATCATCAAAAGATAGCAACTTCATACTCAACAATCTTTGGATCCTGAAAGACAGAATGCCTGGAAGTCACTCTTTCTCCTCTACCATTTCCCTGACCTGGCCACTTCTGAAAGAGTCAACTACTATATTAGAATTGCCTTGCTGAGGTTCTTTAAAAAACATGAAAAAAATAATCTCTGCCCTATTTCCCTCACCTGGCTTGGACACACTGTGTCTATGGAAACATGAATTATAACAGTATTGACACTAATCTATCCTGCTGGATTAGGTCAAACCTTCCCAGGTAACATGGCTCAGTTTAAGAATGGCCTTCTAGAGGCAGTTCTTTGGTTCAAAAAAGTGACTCCTCTTTCAGGCATTGTGTCAAACAGGCCAGCTACCTAGAGGAAGATAGGCCATGTAAAGTTAGCTTCTTACAGCTAAAATCCCACAGAAAGAAACCCAGTCAACCAAGAAAATCCTTTTTTTTCCCCCTCTGGTAACTTAATTTCTCTCTTTCCCTACCCTCTTCACCAAAAGCCCCTTATCAGCCAGAGTTCCAGGGGCTGGCCTGAAATCTGGCAGGACTAGCTCAAGGGAAAGGAGAGGAATGGGAGTCAGCCTGAGAGGAATAAGCCCTACAGGAAGGCAGTGAGTCCCGACCAGACAATACTGGGAGGCTCAAACTCTTCCCCACTCCCAGAGAGTCTTCAATGCCAGATTCTTTTCTTCAATGTAGTACAGTGAGGAAAATGATAGATTTGGAATCAAAGGAGTCAGAGGACCTTAATTTGAATCCTACTCTTAGTCTTTAGGTTTCAGTTTTTTCAACTATCAAATGAGGAACTTGGACTCAATGATTATGATAATGATAATAATAAAAATAGCCAGCATTTATATAGCCTTTCTAATGCTGGTTAAAAAAAAATTTAAATATCTCCTTTATTCTCATAAATATCTTGAAAGGCAGGTGCTATTATTATCCTCATTTTACAAATGAGGAAAACTGAGGCACAGAGATGTTAAATGATTTATCCTGGACCACAGAACTGGTTAAGTATCTAAGACTGGATTCACCTTCCTTAGTCCAGGCCCTCAACATTTTCCATTGTGTCACCTGGATGACCTTTAAAGTCTCTTTTAGCTCTCTATCTATGATCCTTCTCCCAGTCTGTCCTTCACTCTCTTAGTCAAGCTTTTGTTTGAGAGAAACTCTGCCCTAGCTTTGGATTAACAATTAACTCTGTTAACTCAGAGTAGTTTCTGTTCCAGGCATGGCCTGTCCCTGCTCCTGCAGAATTTAAGACTGGGGGATAGGAGAAGAAGAAGCCAAGCCGTTCCCAACCCTTTTTTTCCAGAGATGGTCTTATGAATCTAAGCTCTACTAGGCTGGCCCATGGTTGTTCAAACCCTCCAACAGATAATAGCCTAGAGACCCTTCTCGGATTGGTATTTGAAACTTCCATCAACCAGCCCCATCCTATTTATCCCACCACCACTCCCATGTCACACACACACACACACACACACACACACACACACACACACACACACACACACACACATACACACACACACACACACACACACACACACCCCTTCCTCTCTTCCAGCATTTTTGGATGTTCCTAGTCCACCTCCCTGTTCCTTACCTTATCTTAATCATTCTCTGCAACTCTTCTGGGAAGAGAGAGGAAATCCATTTTGGACTTCTCAGTACAATTCCGGCCCTTAGTCTTATTGGGTCCCTGAAAGTCCCAGCCTCTCAAGGACAGCACACAGTATGAAACCATGGCATGGAAATCAAGAAACCTAAAGAATTATGAGACTCTTGGGAAAGTCCCATTTTTACCCATTTCTGCACTTCCAACTCCTACCCTTTGACAGACTAGTGATTCCTTTGGAGTCCTTTTCAGAATAATGGCTTTAGGTGCAAAAAAATGAATAAATAGAATTACAAAGGGACCCAATTATAATGAAATACAGTTATCAAAATATTCTTTTAAAAATACAAGTCTGTTAATTCCTGGTTAAAAACCTCTATTTTAGGTGGTCTCTAAGATCCTTTCCATAATATTCTCAAATGCCATAACATTTTCTTTGGCTTGGTCCCTCCTCTCTCCCTTGTAATTTTCTGGTCCTTTGGGCTAGATTTGGGCCATATGAAAGAAGGTAGAAGCAAACATAAGTTTTGTTTTTTATTTTATTTATTTTTTTTCCTGAGGCAGTTAGGGTTAAGTGACTTGTCCAGGGTCACACAGCTAGTTTTGTTTTTTATATGTATAATCATTTTAAACATTTTCATGTTAGTTATATTGTGAAAGAAAAAGCAAACCAAAAGAAAAACGTGAAAATTGTATGCTTAGATATTCTCTATTCAGTCTCCATAGTTCTCTCTCTGAATGCAGATGGCATTTTTCATCCCAAATCTATTGGAATAACGTATTTTTGGAAGAGCTAAGTCTATCATAGTTGATCATCACATAATCTTGCTGTTAATATATACAATGTCCTGGTTCTGCTCACTTCCTCAGCATTAATTCATGTAAATTTTCCCAGACTTTTCTGAAATCAGCCTGCTCATCATTTCTTATAAAACAATAATATTCCATTACATTCTATACCTTAACTTATTTGGCTATTCCTCAACTGACGGGCATCCACTCAATTTACAATTGGTAAGCATATTCTTTGGGAATAGCAAAGAGCTCAAAGTATAAACAAATGGATCATCCTAGAAAAGCAGCTGCTGAAGGAAAAGATATCAAAAACCCTTCATTCCCCATGCCCAGTTCTGCTGGGTGCCTTCTTTCTTCTACCCAGTCTCCCAGCTTCCCTGGGCACTAAATTGGCCCAGATTCTTCCCAACTTCATAGAGATGTGTTCCCCCACCATGAGAGTTACCAAGTTTTAAAAGGACCATCACTGAACTCAGACTAGCAAAGCCAACAAGACATAAGCACAGAAAAAGGACATCCATAACTATGCATTTTAAGTGTACTACAGTGAAGGTTTGATGCGAAAGCATCTTCATCTTTTATCTCCTATGCACAGCATAGGACCTGGGACATAAAACATACTTAAACATTTAGCATTTTACAGATCATAGCTCAAAAGATGCGGACTTAGAAGGCAACTATCTAATCCAAATTCCTCATATTATAGTTGGAAAAACTGAGTCCCAAAGAGGAAAAGTAATTTGTGGAATCCAACTGAGAAGGTGAAAGTAGCATCTAAACTGGAATTTAAAGGATGGGCAGAATGTCAATGGACAAATATTGAGAGGAGGGGATAACTCAGAAGGATGGATCAGCTTATCCCAATCTCCCTCTACTCTCAATTCTTTGCTAATGCCTCTTTCCCAGGAACTGAATTCTGTATGTTATCATCTGTCTTCATTCAGATAGTCTCTTCTCCTCCCCATTAATCTAAGTTCCTTGAGAGGGGTAGCTAGGTGGCAGCTAGGTGGCACAGTGGATAGAGCACCAGCCTTGAATTCAGGAGGACCCGAGTTCAAATCTGGTCTCAGACACTTAACACTTCCTAGCTGTGTGACCCTGGGCAAGTCACTTAACCCCAGCCTCAGGGAAAAAAAAAAAAAAAAAAAAAAAAAGCAAACTAAGTTCCTTGAGGGATCTTTTTTTTTTTTGTCTTTGAATACATAGCACCTAAAATAGTGCATAGAAGGCATGTAATAAATGCTTATTGAATTTAGGATAGTTGTGATTGTCAAGAATACTAAGGGAGATAAGGTCAGAAAGGGAAGTTGGACACCAGTCTAATGAATTTGAACTTGATTGCAAAGGTCAAAGGGAGAAATGAATAACAGCTCACATTCCCATAACACTTTTGAATGATTACAAAGTAATTTGCCTACAACAACTTTTATGCAATAAATAGAATGAATGGCATTCTCCCCATTTTAAAGATGAAGAAAATGCATCTCAAGAGCCCAAACCTAGCCAGCTCTTTTGATGTTAAATCTCTTGAGCTTTTCACTATGCTGGGTTTTCTCATTTCAAAAACTGAGGTTTTTGAGCAATGGAAATGACATGATCACAGAACTCAATATAGCCTTCTTAAGGGTCCTTTCACAGGGAGTAACCACTACTTCGTGAGGGAAAAGAGAGCCAATTCAGGTAAGTCAGTGTTCTCTTCTGCCTCATACTCCATGATGAAGAAAACCTATCTGAGCACTTCTCAGCCTGCTAGAAAATCTCAAAGCACTTGGCAGATTCCCCCAGCAATGGGACTTTTTATTGGAGGTGGAGATCATTTGCTCAGGACTATGAGGGAAGGGAAGCCACTAGTGTTAGAACTAAATGCCCAAATATTGGGGAGAATCCTAGGCTAGAGCCAGAAACCCAGACTCTCACCTGGAATCTGCTGCTGACTTCCTGAGTGACTTTAAACAACTCCCTTCCCTGCGTGGGTGTCCATTTCCTCATCATTAAAGTGAGGGGATTAGACTTAGAGGTAGGATGCTGCATTGGAAAGAAACATGAGTCTTGAATCTAGTCACAGGACCTGGATTTGAATCCTGACACTGTCTTTATTACATGAATAATACTAAAATACTAAACTCCCTGGGCCTTAGTTTCCTCCTCTGTAAATGAAGGGGTGGACTAGGTGATCCATAAGGTCCCTTCCACCTCCAAAACTCTGACTTGATAACTGGATAGTATCATTCAACTCTTACATCCCTTTGGTCTATTACCTTAAAACTTAATTTAAAAAAAAAAAAAAAACAACCAGGATGTATTTAGGAAAGAAATACTTCTCATCCCCAACACCTCCAAGAGCTTCTTATAGTAATACCAAAGGGCTTCCAATTCCTGCCTAGAGCAGCCCAACCTTAATCAACCCTACAACCAGCTCAGGCCTCCAGCCCAGGCTATTCACTACCCCTCCCGATTTCTAATCCCAAAGAAAGGAGGAGAGTGGGGCAGTCACAAGCAGTTTTCTGTCATGAGGGGGAAGGATTAGATACATTCTGGATGACACCAGAGAAAAAATAAGGCCAGTTTGTTTATTTAAAAAAAAAAAAAAAAAAAAAAAAAGGTGTATGTGTGTGGAGGGGGGAATAACAAGGTAATGATAATTACAGGGAAGTGAATTTACTAACACATTTCCCTCCTCATAGGTTGGCATGTTAGAAAGAATATAGAATTTGGAGTAAAAAAAACAAAACAAAACAACAACAAAAACACCTGCCATTTGAATTCAGGCTTCAGAATTAGATGCTGAGACTTTAGCAGAAGAGAGCTAAATTTGCTCCTAGCTAAAAATTCTTTAAAGCCTCCAAAATCTACTACACAAAAGTATATTGCACAGATATTACTTCTCCACACTATATGAAAAGGAATACAGGGATTTGGAAAGAGCCTAGAAGCTTTAAGTCATGTGATAATTTACCCTATAAGTATGAGAAAGGTTTGGAATCCCAGTTGAAAGGATTTGGATTTAGAACTGCAGAGGATCTTTAAAGATCTAGTCCAGCTCTCTCATTTGACTAAAGAAATGGAGGCACTGAGGGAAAAGACTTGTTTAGAGTTACCCAGGTAGCAGAAGTAAAATTCAAACCCAGTACCTTTGAGGCCAAATCAAAGGTTCCTCTCCATAACCACCCAGTATTCTCCTTCCCTTAATTCAATTGGAAGGAAAAGATAATAATCAAATTTGTCCTCAACTCCCTCTCCTCCCCCCCCCCCCAGAAAACCAGAAGGAGCTACCCCAGTAGATAATTAAGTCCCTATCATTAGAGGTGTTTAAGAGATTCCCTAACCATTTTGTCAGGAATGTTACCTATAGGCTACCTGCATCAGACAGAATTCTGGATTCACTTTGGGGCATTGTGGAAAGAATTGCTAGGAAATAATAATAATATATAATAATAACAAGCTAATAATAATAATAATAAGCTAGGCTTATTTCCCTGATCTGATGCTCCCTGTGTGACCTTGGACAAGCCTCTTTAGGTCTTAGTTTTTTCATCTGTAAAAAGAGTGAACTGGACTTGATGGCTTCTAATGTCCCTTTAAGCTCTGAGTCTACAACCATGTGGTTACCACGGAGGTCCCTTCTAGCCCTGAGATTCTATGATTCTAGGCAAAGGGGAGGGAACATAGAAGGAAAAGAGGACTGTTTTCATTTGTGTAATAGAACAAGATGACTTGGCCCAAACACAGACAGGACAAAATGTCTCTTCTTTCTAATTCCTTCCTGAGGCCTTGAATATTCCTGGGGCCAGGGAAAGAAGGGAGCTGGAAACAACCTTAACGAGATGCTCTCCTGTTTTAAATGAAGACATTCATGAAGAGAGTTACCTCAGCTCCAATCTCCTCCCCCTCACCCCTCCTCCATAGGCCTGGCAGAGGAGGCAACTGTAAGATTGATAACAGAACAACCTCCCCATTCACCAGCCTGGGTGGGAGAGGGAAAGGACAGAGGGTTCCCTTTCACCAGAGGCCCAGTCCCCTCTTCAGGCCAGGGGACCTAAAGGACAAAGGCCAGGTACCTGCATCCCTAGCACCCCTACAGGGCCCCACAACTATTCATAGGCATCCGCTAACACCTCATGAAAGTAACACCAGACACTGGCTGTAAAGAGAGTGGGCCACAAAAGCTAGCTGTGACAGGGGACCAGTACGTCCCTGTCTGTGAAACCTTGGTTCCCTCTGCTGCTGCATGAGAGGGGCTTCATTCTTTGAGATGTCTTCCAGACCCAAAGTTCTATAATTCTTTGATGCTAAATTGTGGGGACACAACCTCTGAGCATAGTGAGAAGGCATGGAGAGAAATGAAAGCTCAGAGAGATTCAGGGATGCCTTCCAGGAGGAAACTTGATTGGGGCCTTCTATCCTTTGCAAAGGTTGGAACTCATCTTTGACAGAAGGCACCAAGGACAGCTCAGTGTGATTCCACATGACTGACATCTCTTCCAAGCTTTGGGCTCAGTTCAAAGGCTAGGCAGACAGAGAAAACCCCAGGAGAACCAAGCCCTGGGGAGGCTCAATTCTGAATAATCAATCCATCAATAACTGCTTAATGAGGCTTTTACTACACACTACTCTCAGTGTAAAGCTCCAGAAATACTAAGAAAAAGCAAAAACAGTCCCTGCCCTCAAGGAGTTTACATGTTAATGGCCAGGACAAAAGATACATAAATAGATATAAACAAGATACATACAAAGAATGTACATACCTTCATTCCAATTATGTATTCAAAGTGGGGAAGCAGGGGAGGGGGGAGGGGAACTAGGAAAGGTCTCCAGCCTAGAGTTGAGCCTTAAACTCTAAGAAGCTAAGAGAGGAGGAAGGAGGACATTCCAGTCATGCAAACAGCCAGTGCAAATGCAAAGACTTGGGAGAGGGAGGATCAGGCATGAAGAATACCAAGAATTCTAGTATGGCTGGAAGGAAGAATAGTAAAATAAAAGAATACTAGAAAGACAGGAAGGGGCCAGGTTGTAAATGTTTTATATGCCAAAAAGAGGCGTTTATAGGGAGCACAAGTTCATGGAATAGTAGAGTGATATGGTCAGACCTGTACTTTCGGAAAATCAGTTTGGCAGTGTGTGTAAGAGATAAACTGAAGAAGGTGGGAGGTAGAAAATCCAGCTCAGCTGGGAGGATATTTCAGTAGTCCAAGAGAGATGATGAGAGTGTGAACTCAGTAGAGGGGAATGATTCCCCCAGAGGGAACAAGGAAAACACACAGACTAGACAGTCATAGAAAAGCAACGACTGTAGGATCTAAAAAGTGAAACATCAAAGAAGTTCAGAAAAGGATTAAATGCTAGCTAGGTCCCATTTCCATATCACTTTGAGGTGTACAAAGGACTTTCCTTCCCATGGCCCTAGGAGGAAGACAGCAAATTCTCCTCATTTCAAAGAGGAAAAGTGACTGGCCCCACCCAGTCAGATAGCTAACAAGTGTGCGGAAATCAGGACAGGAATACACACATCTTCTAACTTCAAGTTCAATGTCTGGGGAAACAGTTTCTGAAAACTTCCAGAAAAAAAGGCAAAGCTTAAATAGGCTTTGAAGGAAGGATAGGAATGAGGTAGAGAGAAACTGATAGAGTAACTATTTTCACCTTTGTTGGAGTTTCCCGTTGCATAAGAGATCTGGACTGAGCCCCCCACACACACACTCTCATCCTTCATTTCTTTTAGCAGACCTAACTGGACCACCGGTCTCCCAGACATTCAGAAACATAAAATTATAGATTTAGTGCTGGAACAAACCATAGAGCCACCTAGTCCAGCTGCCTCGTTTTATAAATGAGGAAGGCTTAGCTGTGATTGATTTACCTAAGGTTACAAGCTAGAATATCAAAAGTGGTGATGGGGGTGGTAGCCCCTCGGTTTAGAACCTCAGTTTACTCCTCATCAATGGGACTTCAAATTAGGCTTTTTCTGACCCCCCCCCCAACTCTAGTGCTCTGTTCATTAGACCATACTGCCTACTTGATAGGAACCTCTTACTCAGTACTGCTCCTCCCCACCCCACCCCCTTACCACAAGGGATGGGAGTGGATAGATAATATATTACAGGGATTTCTGTACTATCCTTTCCTGCAGATTTATGGGGAGAAAGATGGCAAGCAGGCATGCCTTGAGGTAGGTGAGTGGAAAGAGGGGACATGCAATTCCAGGGAGCAGAAACCTAGCCTTAGGATCTGGCTCTCAGGCTTTGGGATCCAGGGCCAATCACAAGTGAGTGAGAAGGGAATCTTAGGGTGTATGAGAGGGAGGAGAACAGCATAACCTGGACATTGGCTGAAGGCAGTCACTGAGAAGAAAGAGGGGTGGCTTCACCCTTAGCAAACAAAAGTTACTAAGGAAAGAATCCTAAAATCAGAATATTACAGCTCTTAAAAGCCCTTAGTGATTAGTTAGTATAACCCTCATTTTAAAGGGCCTGATGCAATGGGAAGCATACTTAATCTGAGGCCAAAGGGTCCAGGTTTGAATCCTGGTTACCATGTGACCTCAAACTCTCTAGATCTCATTTTCATTTGTATACCACATACAGATATATACTCCTGATGCACAAAGACACATGGTTACAAAGATTCACCTCTCATCTCTTTCAACATGAAAAAGGGGTGGGAGGGGATTCTGAAGATGCCAGGAATGGGGACACTGATCCTTTAAGAGGGCAAGTTCCCACTAAGACCAGGAAAGGTGACCGAAGCCCCAGAGTTAGAGGCATCCTCCAATCCAAAATCCTAGTTCTTGCACTTTGCAGGGAGGGGGGTAGAAGGTGACTAGTAGTCTAAAGTTCCTTCAGACTTTAGAAGTATGCTCCTATGATCTTATCTCTTGGGCCTTAGTTTCTTCATTTGTGCCCTCTAATATCCCTTCCTACTTTAAATCTGAATCAATTTCTTTGATTCTAGTCCAAACTACCAGGTAGTTGGTAGTCCACTACCTGCTTCTTCCAATAAAATCAATAGAAATGTCATAGAAACAGAGACTCCATTCTCAGAGTCACACTAGTCCAACCAGTTCCTAAGCACGGATACTCTCTACAATATCCCCACTAAGTGGTCATCCAGCCTCCATTTAAAGACACCTAGTAATGAGGCATTCCTTGCCTCCTAAGCTGCATATTTCTTGGACAGCACTGCCTTCTTATGAGCAGCTGTCTTCCTATAACTTTTACCCAATGAATCTAATTTTGCCCTTCCTCCCCATGATATCCCTTTAGATACCTGAAGACACCTATGTCCCTTCTAAGTCTCTTCTTCAGGCTAAATAGCCTCAGTTTCTTTAGTTCTCCATAATGACATAGGTTTAAGCCCCATTCACTATACTGGTTGCCTTTCTCTGGGCAAGTTCCAAATGATCCAAATGCCTCCTATAGCATGATTCCAGAACTGGATTTTACACTTCAGATGAAATCTGACCAGAGTAGAGGACAAAAAGACCACAATCTCTTAATTCAGGAAACTTTTTCTATTAATGCAGACCAAGCTCTTTGAACTCCTAGAAAACTCTCTCTATCTCTTCAAATAGGGTTTAATCAGATTACCTTCACTCTGTATACTTGATTTTTATAAACCCAATTTAGAATTTTACATTTATCCCTATTTAATTCCATTTTATTAAATTATTCTAATCCAGAGGTTCTTATTTATTTATTTATTTATTTGTTTGTTTGTTTGTTTTGGACATGGGCCCTTTCAGCATTCTAGAATGTCTATGGATGCCATTCTCAGAATACTTTTAGATACATAAAGTAAAACAGGATTGTAAAAGAAGCCAGTTATATTGAAATAGGGTTATGAATTAAAAAAAAAAAAAAAGTTCACAGATTCTGGGTAAAGAACTCCTGGTCTAACTTGTCAATCTTTTTTAGATTGCCTCAATTATGTTAGCTCTCTATCCTACCTTCTAATCATCAGCTAACCTGCAAAGTGTTATCTCTGCTCCAGGGTGCTCAGCTCTATGCTTGGGGCTAGTAAGGAGTCCAAGGGATGAACTGCCTCCAGGAATCTCTCCACACACAACACGTCACTTAAGTGCTAGTTAGTAAATGTAGGTTAGATAACAGATGTTCTAGAGTGTTTACTTCTACGTGGGGTGGTCAAGATTTCATGGAGCAGATAAAATTTGAACAATGGAAAGTTTGCTTGAGACTCAGAAGGAAAAACCAGTTCTATTTAGGGCCCTATACAGAGGTGTTGGCCTAAGTCAAGGCACTCTAGACCCTTAGCCCACAATAAATTTCAGAGGTCCAGAGAAAGTGAAAAGGGCCCCTAATGATTTCAGTAACTCTATTAGGTTGAGGTGACTGAGCTATTCTGATATATACATGCCCTAATCACAACCTGGTCAGACAAAGACCCCAAGTAGAACCCTACAACACATACTCCTTTGGGAAACAAAGCATTTCAATTTTTAGAGTCCACCAAGTCCAACTCTTTCATCTTACAGATGGGGAAAGTACGATTCAGAAGGGAAAAACATTTTTTCAAGGTCAAAGACTTAGTAGCAAAGATAGGACTAGGAGTCCAAGTCATTATCCCCTTAACCTTTTCATGCCTCATTTTCTTCAACAATAAAAGAGAGGAGCTAGACAAGGGACTAAGGTCTCTTCTTGCTCTAAATCTAGGAACTTGCTATCCTAGGAAAGCCTAACATATAGGAAAGGTCACCAGGCCCCTGATTAATGTTCATCTGTGCTTAATGCCATTCATGAAGTTTGTTGTCTTTCCTTTCTAAACCAACATTTAAATGGTTTGAGAAGCACACACACACACACACACACACACACACACACACACACACACTGATGACCCTCATATAGAGAAGAATATTCTATTCTAAAAGCCTCCAGGACCCCAATAATGTAGGGGAAAAGAAGCTTGAGTCCTGAATTCATCCCAAGCACCTTCCAGAGGCCAACTCGGTACAACCGTGGCCAACAAGGGGAAAAATGTCTCTCCTCACATAGATACCCACAGAGATGTCACCCCTCTCTTTACAGATACTGGCATCACATACACACAAAGATACACCATATACAGCCATGTACTCCTCATGCACAAAGACACATATGCATACAAAGATACACTACTCTCAACCTTTTCACGGGAAAAAAACAGGCAGGAAAAGGTGGGGGTGGGATTCTGGAGATGAAAGGAATGGGAACACTGGCCCTTTAAGAGGGCGAGTCTTACTAGGACCAGGAAAGGTGACCGCAGCCCCAGAGCTAGAACCCGGCCTGAGGCCAAGAGCTAGAGGAGTCCCCCAACCCAAAATCCCAGTTCTAGCCCCTTCCGAGGAAACAGGGTGACCAATAGTCCCCGGCTCCGGCCGAGAGGCGGGGCCCCTCCGTGGGCGGAGCCCCCGCAGGTGTAAGAGTAGGAAAGGCCCCCCTCTTCTCCCACTCCACCCTACCCCACCCACATAAATGATTTCCCCCAGGCCAGGGAGCACCCGACCCAAGGCAGAGCCTCTAATCCCCGCCCCGAGCGTCTGCGGGGTCTCCCGGCTCTGCAACCACCTCCATCAGCCCCTCCCACCCCCCCCCAAATTCTCAAGCAGCCAAGCCCGCTAAGCTTTCCCATACACACAGCCCACCCCAAACCTCCAACGCCCACCCCTATCAAACACACGGGAACCGTCGGCTGGGTCTCCCTAAGGGCCCTGCGGCTGTCTTCCCTAAAGCCTCCCCAAACCTCCGGGCACACACAATTCTCAATCTCTACCCACAGCCACCGCCCTCCCAATGCTTTCCCCGAAAGCCCCCCAATCTCTCAAATCTTCTCCCAAACCCCTGCCACCTCAGACAATCGTTGCGCTCCTGAAACCCTCTAGACTCTCCCCCTCCCCTATAACGTCCCTCATATCCACAGCCCACAACCTCCGAGCCCCCCAACCTCTCACCGATCCCCCCTCGCAACACATACACCGCCCATCGGTGCGGAGACAAAGCCACACACATCCAGAGAATCACACGGAAACACAGACACAAGCTGTCACACACACACACACACACACACACACACACACACACACACACACACACACCGCTGGTTCCCAAAGAACGGAGTCCAGGTTTAGGGAGGGTAGCCCCCAATCCTAGGGTTTGGGTCCAGGCCTGTCACCCCCCATCTCTGCGGCGCGCACCGTCCCCTCCCCCCCAAGTGGAACCTGGGCCGCCCCTCGCGGTGTCTTAAGGAGGGTGCCGGGAGACGCCCCGGGGGGAGGCGAAGGGTGGGGGTGGGGAAGCTGACCTGTCCGCGGTCCAGCCTCCGACTGTCCAGCGTCCGGGACAGCGACGTTCCCGCAGCGACTCGGGCCGGAGGGACCCAGGCTCCGGGGCTCCTAGCCTCGCCTGCGCTGCGCAGAAATGGCCCGCCCCGTCGGTGCGCAGCGGGCCCCCCCCACTCCCTCTGCCCCGCCCGCCGCGCACACCCCCGTCCCCCTCCCCCAGGGCCCCGCCCCGGACCCTCCCCCTCGAGAGCCGGGGAGGCGAGCGCAGGCGCCGAGGAACTGCGGCGGCGGGCCGGGCCAGGGCCGGGAGTCAGGGCTAGGGGATGCGGCCCGAGGACCAGCTGGGGAGCTGCATGTGTCCCTAGAGAGAGGAGAGTCCTAAGCCCGATCCCTAGGCGCTCCTCCTAGCTTACCTGGGCTGGAAGCGCAGGGCCGTTCTAGGCTTCCGGCTGCGAGATAAAGAGAGCCAGAGATTCGGCCCCTGTGGGCCCCTCCCTCCACTGCCGCGCCCCCCTTTCTCGGGGAGGGGGGGAATCCTGCTAGAATTGCCCCGCCCCTTCTCGGGTAAAACCCGGGGGATCCCCAGCTCTGGCTTTTAGCCGGTACTAGTAGCTTCTTGCCCCCACGAGTTCACAATCCCGGACCAGGCCTTCCACAAACCCACTGGAGTCTACACCGGTAGTGGCCTGGCTCCAGGCTGTGGACCTGTCTATGAGTTCTCAGGGTTTTCTTCTCAGGACTCCTCCCCACGTTCCCCCACCGTCTCCACGAAGACTCCTCTCCCCTCCTTTTCCCTCCCCCTATCTTACCCTTATCTGTCACAGTCCTAGGAATTCCCTGAAGATTCGTAGCATTCCGGAGACCTTTGAATCCAAGCCTCTCTTTTTACAATCGGACAAACTGAGGTGTAGAAAGGGAAAGGGATTTTGTCATGGTCTTGGAACAAAGTGGTATCAGAGCCAGAATTAGAAAGCAGATCTCCCCACTCTCAGCCCAGGACTCTTTCCCCTGCATCTTTTTATCTGTGTAATCTACCTGTGTCTACAGATCGTGCTTAGCAAGGTTTGCAACTAGAGCTATTCTTTAAAAAGGAAGACAACATAGACGTCTTCAAATATTTGATAGTTTGCTGGGTCTGTAGGTGAAAAAGGGATTAGACTTGTTCTGCTTATTGGAGGGAAGAAGGGGAGGGAAGGTTAGAAATAGGAGGAATGAGTATAAGCTGCAGATTGGCAAATTTCAGCTTAATTTAAAGGAAATTTTCAAATGACACAAACTAGCCCAAAGTAGTATGGGGCTGCCTTAGAAGATATTGTACTCCTAAGATCTGGGTTCAAATGTTGCCTCTGAAACTACCTGTATCACCTTGGACAAGTTACCTAACAACTTATATTGGCCTTGGTTTCTTCAATCAGTAACCCTTTAGTAAGAGGATTGGACTATGGGAGCTTTTTAAGGACCTTTTCAGCTCTAGAGCTATATCTATTAACAATTATTTAGATCTCTCTTTCCCCCATTAGGTTAGGTTAAAAGCTACTTGAGGTGAGAAACATCATTCTATCTTTGTATGTATTCCTGCCCTGAAAATCATCCATATTTCCAGTCACACCTGGGAAAAGGGAAGAGGTATATTGCCTTCTCTTCCCTCTACTCAAAATAATAGTATCTCACTTTGGAGACTGGGAGAGGTAGGACAAAGATGTCCAGGAGACAAAAAGAAATAGTATTCAATGTCCCTTAACAAGGAATAAGGCAAGGGAAACTGGTTCCTAGGAAACCTCACCCAAATTAATCCTTAGCCCTGCCACCCATTATTTGTTTCTACTCTCTGCCCTAGTCCTGGTTCTGAAGGCACAATAGAAAGCACAAGCTTGAATTAATGGCATAGTTACCTCCCAGGTCTTACTAAACTCAGCCCAGAGCAGTGGGGGAAAATAAAAGATTCAGAATCAGAACTGAGTGAGAGGGGCAAAGGGAGAGAAAGAGATTGGACCACAGAGCTTCCTTCTTCCCTCAAAGAAGTTGAACAGACATTTGAAGTCTAGGGTGGAACTTTGTGAACCTGGAACCCACTTTCCTTTCCTTCTCTGGGCCTTACTTTCCCCATTTGTAAAATAAAAGGACTAACATATAATTTAAAACTAGAAGTTCTTTTTTCTTTTTTAATAATAACTTTTTATTTTTGAAATGCATGCAAAGATAGTTTTCAACATTCATCTTTGCAAAACCTTGTTTTCCAAATTTTACTCCCTTCCTTCCCCCCAAATCATACTGCACAAGAAAAATTAGATCAAAAAGGGGAAAAAAATAAGAAAGAAAAACGCAAGCAAACAATAACAAAAGGTGAAAACACTATATTGTGATCTACATTTAATCCCTATAGTCTTTTTTCTGTATGCAGATGGCTTTCTCCATCACCCTCATTGTTGAAAAGAACCATGTCTGTCAGAGTTGATCATCATATACTCTTGTTATTACTGTGTACAATGTTCTCTTGATTCTACTCACTTCACTTAGCATCTGTTCATGTAAGTCTTTCCAGGCCTTTCTGAAATCGTCCTGCTGATCATTTCTTAGAGAATAATAATATTCTATAACATTCATATACCATAACTTATTCAGCCATTGTTAAGGACCATGCCTAAGTGAAGGGGCAGGTCAATTCTCTGAGAGCCTCCACAGCTGTGAATCTTAATACTTGAAAGAATTGCAAACCAGCCTTCAAAGATGTTCCTTGTGGATTGGGAATGAAATAAATTGGAGGCAAAAGGTAAGAGGAGAGAGGTCAGAGAATGCAACTGCCTCTTATTCTCCTTGTATCATCATCATCCTTTCACATGAAGAGATCCATTCTACAGGTCTGAGTTAGACCTCCAGTAGCCACTGGCAGGTGGTTCCCATATCTCAACAAGCCATTCCCCAACTGATGGACATCCAACTCAATTTTAGTTCCTTGCCACTAAAAAAGGATTGCTACAAACATTTTTTTACATGTGAGTCCTTTTCCCTTTTTTATGATGTCTTTGGAATACAGACCCATTAGAGACACTGTTGAATTAAAGGCTATGGCATTTGATAGCTCTTTGGGCATAGTTCCAAATTGCTCTTCAGAATGGCTGGATCAGCTCACAACTCCACCAACAATGTCTTAGTATCCCAATTTTCCCACATCCTCTCCAACATTTATCATTATCTAATTCCTGTCATCTTAGCCAATTTGAGAGATGTATAGTGGTACTTCAGAGTTGTCCTAATTTGCACTTCTCTGATCAATAGTGATTTAGAGCATTTTTTCATATAACTAGAAATGGATTTAATTTCTTTTTTTGATTATATCTTTTTATTTACAAAACATATGCATAGGTAATTTTTTAACACTGACCCTTGCAAAATCTTCTGTTCTAACTTTTCCCCTCCTTTCCCCCACGCCCTCCTCTAGATGGCAGGTAGTCAAATACATGTTAAATATGTTAAAGTATATGTTAAATCCAATATATTTATACATATTTATACAGTTACCTTGCTATACAATCAAAATTGGATCTAGAAAGAAGGAAAAAATCTGAGAAGGAAAACAAGAATGTAAGCAAACAATAACAGAAAGAGTGGAAATGATATGTTGTGGTTCACACTCATTTTCCATAGTTCTCTCTCTGGGTGTAGCTGATTCTCTTTATTACTGAACAATTGGAATTAGTTTGAATAATCTCATTGTTGAAGACAGCCACATCCATCAGAGTTGATCTTTGTATAATCTTGTTGTTGCCATGTATAATGATCTCCTGATTTTGCTTATTTCAGTTAGCATCAATTCATGTAAATCTCTCCAAGCCTTTCTGAAATCATCCTGCTGGTTATTTCTTATAGAACAATAATATTCCATAACATTCATATACCACAATTTATTCAGCCATTCTCCAATTTATGGGCATCAATTCAATTTCCAGTTTCTAGCCACTACAAAAAAGACTACCACAAATATTTTTGCACATGTGAGTCTCTTTCTCTTCTTTAAGATCTCTTTAGGATATAAGCCCAGTACTAACACTGCTGAATCAAAGGGTATGCACAGTTTGATAACTTTTTAAGCATATTTAATGGCTTTAATTTCTTTGAAAATTGTCTGTTCATATCTTTTGACCATTTGTCAATTGGAGAATGGCTTGTATTCTTATAAATTTGAGTCAATTCTCTATATATTTTAGAAATGAGGGCTTTATCAGAACCTTTAGATGTAAAAGTTGTTTTTTTCCCCCCAGTTTTCTGCTTCCCTTCTAATCTTGGCTACATTGATTTTGTTTGTACAAAAACTTTTCAATTTAATATAATCAAAATTTGTCCATTTTGCATTTTATAATGTTCTCTAGTTCTTTTCTTTTTTTTGTTTTTGTCTATGCATTTTATTTTTTATTAAAGCTTTTTATTTTTAAAACATATGCATGGATAATTTTTCAACATTGATCCTTGCAAAAACTTGTGTTTCAAATTTTCCCTTCCTCCCCCTTACCCCTTCCCCTAGATGGCAGGTAATCCAATATATGTTAGACATGGTAGAAATACATGTTAAAGCCAATATATGTATATATAAATATTTATACAATTATCTTATTGAACAAGGAAAATCAGATCAAAAAGGGAAAAAGTGAGAAAGAAAACAAAATGCAAGTAAACAACAACAAAAAAAGTGAAAAAAATGCTAGGTTGTGATCCATGCTCAGTTCCCACAGCCCTTTCTCTGTGTGTAGATGGCTCTCTTCATCACAAGATCACTGGAACTGGCCTCAATCATCTCGTTGTTGGAAAGAATCACGTTTATCAGAATTGATCATCATATGATCTTGTTGTTGCCGTGTACAATGATCTCCTGGTTCTGCTCGTTTCATTTAGCATCAGTTTATGTAAGTTCTCCAGGCCTCTCTAAAATCATCCTGCTGATCGTTTCTTATAGAAAAATAATATTCCATTACATTCATAAACCATAACTTATTCAGCCATTCTCAAACTGATGGGCATACACTAAGTTTCCAGTTTCTTGCCACTACAAAAGGGGCTGCCACAAACATTTTTGCACATATGGGTCCCTTTCTCTCCTTTAAAATCTCTTTGGGATATAAGCCCAGTAGAAACACTGTTGGATCAAAGGGTATGCACAGTTTGATAACTTTTTGAACATGATTCAAAACTGCTCTCCAGAATGGCTGGATCAGTTCACAATTCCACTAACAATGTGTCCCAGTTTTCCCTCATCCCCTCCAACATTTGTCTTTATCTTTTCCTGTCATCATAGCCAATCTGGTAATGGTACCTCAGAGTCATCTTAAATTTGCAATTCTTTGATCTAGTGATTTAGAGCACCTTTTCATATGAGTAGAAATGGTTTTAATCTTTTCATATGAAAATTGTTCATATCTTTTGATAGAATATCAATTGGAGAATGGCTTGTATTCTTGTAAATTTAGTCAATTCTCTATATATTTTAGAAATGAAGCCTTTATCAGAACCTTTAGATGTAAAAAATTTTTTTCCAAGTTTTTTGCTTCCCTTCTAATTTTGGTTGCATTGATTTTTTTGTATAAAAACTTTTCCATTTGATATAATCAAAATTTATACATTTTGCATTTCATAATGTTCTCTAGTTCTTCTTTGGCCATAAATTGCTTCCTTCTCCAATTCCTTGTTCTCCTAATTTGCTTATAGTATCTATCACCCTTTATGTCTAAATCATGAACCCATTTTAACTTTATTTTGGGTGTCATGTGTTGGTCAATACCTGGTTTCTGCCACACTATTTTCCAATTTTCTCAGAAATTTTTGTGAAATAGCAAGTTTTTATCCCATAAGCTGGGGTCTTTGGGTTTATCAAACCCTAGATTACTATAGTCATTGCCTATTGTGTCTTGTGAATCTAACAGATTCCACTCATCAACTACTCTATTTCTTAGCCAGTACCAAATGGTTTTGATGAGAGCTGCTTTATAATATCGTTTTAGGTCTGGTATAGCTAGGCCACCTGGAAGAAGTTCTTAAAGATCAATTATTCCAAACAGTTTCCTCCTTCCCTCCCCCAGTTTTTTAGTAGGGAATGAGATTCAGAGAGGTGAAATGAGTTGTCTAAAGTCACAGAGGTAGCAAATGACAGAACCAAGGTTTGAACCTATTGGCTTTCAATCCAGGATTTTTCTCACTGTTGAATCTAGGCTGTCAGGTAGAAAAACTGATGCTCAGAGAGATTATCTAAAGTTACATAGCTAGGAAGTCAGTGTCAGAACTGAAAGGGATAGTAGGAAAGGCTTTGATAAGACTCAATAATAGAACTGCATGGGAGTCATATGAAAGGGCTTAGATGACTTTATAAGTATTTTACAGATGCAATATGGGGGAGTTGGATGGTGGGGAGAAATTGGAGTGGGAATACTAAGTGATTATGTGAGTAGCAGTTCTAGCTAGACATCAGATAACTGTACCAAGGCGGAGAATTAAACAGCAGAGAGGAGAATTTAGAACTGACAGCAGAGAGAATTTCCTGACTGCTTAAAGTCTAAGAGAACCTTTATCTATTTCCAAAGAAGGCTGTAGACTTTCTCTAGCAGCAAAGAACTAGAAACAATGTATTTGACTATGGTTGGGAACTAAGGAAATTTTGTTACATGAGCCTAAAGGACTATTTCTGTACTATGAGAAACAATTATTATGAAGAATATAGAGAAGTATTGGAGAATTTATATGAATGGGTGCAAAGTGAAGTAAGCAAATCAGAACAATGTAAATGGAAAGAACAAAAAAAGCAAATCTGAGTGAATCCTATGTGATTATGCCCCCAAAGAGGAAAATGCATCTCTCTTTCTTCTTCACAGATGTAGGAAACTATGGTACAAAACTGTAGAGGGCTGGAACTTTGGAGAAGTACACTTGAAAGAAATATACTTGAAACAAGATGTTAACTCAGTGGAATTGATGAGATAATGGTTCTCTAATTCACATATATCTAGTATGATATAATGATATAATCACTTTAGATTGGCTTATACTCGGTATACTGTAATGCTGTAATTGTAATAGGGTATTTAAGGGCTGAGAGAACTGGGAACAAAGTCAGACTCAGACTAAGACTGGTTGAGACCAGCAGATTGTCAGACTGCTAGAGGAGACTGGGTCAAATTGAGACTGGGTCAGACCTCCAGAAAGCTAGTCCGAACATTACACAAAACATTACATATGCTATCTCTGTTATTAATGTTGATAATTTTCTAGAATTACTTTTTCTCTTTAAGAAGCAAATGTTTTGAGAGACAGAAGAAGAAGGAAGGAACCTTTCTCTCTTTCTTTTTAAAAAGATGCTTCAGAATCTCCTCTGGAGATGCTTCAGAAAAGCATTGACATTGTCATGGTTTTAGAACTGGAACCAAGTCTTTCCTGTAGTGGGTGCAGGCTGACTCAACTTCCCTCATACCCACAGCAAGGATATAATAAGTCCAGTTCACTCCTCCTGTTCAGCCAAGAACAGTACCTTTTTGGTCTTCAAAGGCCTTCTGTGAGAGCTCACTGACTCCTGTGAACAGATCTTATCTGTTCCATTACCAGCATGGAATCTTCCATTACCAGGATGGACTAATTGAAGACCCTCATGTGAGATTAACCAGTAAATGGCACAGTTGAGATGCAAAACCATATCATAGGAACATATATTTAGAACTAGAAGGGATCAAAGGTCAACTAGCCCATCACTGCTTGTGTTATCATTAACTACAGAGCCAGTACTCTTTCCAAAATATCATACCACCTCTATCCTTGCAGAGATGGAAACCTAGTCCTAATATCTTCCAAGAGCTTGGATTTTCCAAGACCAAGGGTTTCTATAAAAGGTTTTGAGGGAGCACCCTCCCCTGGGTGTGGGACAGTGAGTGGGACAGGAAAGATCCTGACTTAAAGCCAGGGCATTGCTGCTGTCTGGGTTGGAAAGGGAGCTGTGGAAGAGGGCCAGTCTGCCTTGATATGCCTTCCCTATGTTGGCACTCAGGCGACATCTCTGGGGTACTTTGAATAAAAATAGCCCTCATTTCACCTTTATTTGGGGCAGAAGAAGGGGAGAGCTGTTTTCAAATATATTGTCTTACCTATTCCTTGATAGGCTAGTAAAGGCCTTCCCATGTCTTCCTTCTGGATAGTCTAGGGCTCCCACTTCACATTCAGATGGAAAGTGACCTGTACTGAGCAGGGGTGTGTCTCACACTGTAGCCCCTTCCAGACCTACTCCTCCCTCACTTCACAAAGGGCCACTGTCTGGAGCTCAGACAGACATTCCTAGGAGGCCTCCCAAGGTGAACAGCAACAGGACTGGGTTTCACCACACCCCTAGGGCCACAGTCCAAGGCTGGGAATGAGGCCCAGTGGTTAGAGAAGATAGTTTGAAACTGCTCCTTTCTTATTCACCCCACCCCCTGCCCCAAACTGACCTGAAATTGAGTCTTGGCCCTTATATTTACAAGTTATATGACTGACAAGTTCTCTTTTCTCTCTAGAACTCAATTTCCACATCTCTAAAGTCTCTTCCAGCTCTGATATTCTCTGGTTCTATCTATGATTT
Organism: Sminthopsis crassicaudata; assembly: GCF_048593235.1. NCBI lineage: Eukaryota > Metazoa > Chordata > Mammalia > Dasyuromorphia > Dasyuridae > Sminthopsis > Sminthopsis crassicaudata. The sequence continues at coordinate 440,469,640 of NC_133618.1, read as the reverse complement.
TAATCCTTGACTCATCCAGATGAGTCTTAACTCATGAGACTCTTTTAACATCAGCCTTTATAAGTTTTATAGTAGGAAAAGTCCCAAAATGGGATCCAGGAGATTGGATTTAAACCTCAGCTCTGCCACTGCCACCTGTATAACCTTAAGTAACTCACTTACCCTCTCCAGGCCTCAGTTTCCCCACTTGTCAAATTACATAAGTTTTCTAAATAATTTTAACAACCTTCTGGCTCTAAATTTTATGATACCTTAGTCCTGTCTTTTTTTGATCTGCTATATCACCTAAGGCAGGTCAAAATATCATAAGTCTGAGAAGGTACCTCAGAAGCCATCCAGACTAACTCATATCTGAACAAGAATCTGCTGTACAATATATTTATTCGATAGATGGTTATTAATCTCTGTTTGAAGACCTCTAGTGACAGAAAAATCATTGACTACTAAGAAGACCCATTTCATTTTTAGAGAATTCTTCCCTTCTCTGCATTTCAGTTTCCTCATTTATATAATTAAGGTTTAGTTGAAATGATCTCTAGGGTCTTTCAGTTCTAAATCCTATGACCCTAAGTGATATGACTAAACTTTGGGAAAGGAAGAAGGGAACTGAATCATACTCAGGTAACATTGAGGGATCCTAAAACCTTTGCTAAGAGAAGACCTCACTGAGCAAGGGGAGAAAGAAGGGAAGAAGGGGAAATGTTCTAAAAGGAGAGATAGGAGATTCTTCCTCCAAACTATGGCATTTAGGAATCCTCCACGGCTTTTGTTTTTCCTCCCTTTTTCCTAATACTAAGCAGAATTACTGACTTCATTATGTGAGCCCCAGGAGGATTGAGAGAAGAGGAAAAATTCTACTCCAGAGTACAGTTAGATACCAGTACTAACTGGACCTCTCACTGTTGTTTGGGAAAGTTACTTCTAGTAACTTTAAGTTGGATCTCAGTTTCCCTATATGCAAAATGGTTTTTAACCTGAAATCTGTGAACTTATTAAATTACTATTTGATAACAATTTCAAAGCAATTTCTTTTCTTTGTCCTCCTCTATATTTTATGCATTAAAAACATTATTTTGAGAACTAGCCCATAGATGTGACCAGACTACCAGAAGGGTCCATGATACAAAAAAGTTAAAAACTCCTTGCCTAGACCCTCTAAGTATTCCCCCAATCATTGGGTTATCATAGTTCTGTAGGAAAACATAAGATAAAGATTCCAATTTTACCCAAGTTCTCTAGTCTTGTGTAATAAAGCTTCATAGTAACCTGAATGGCTCTATGCTAGTAGTCAGGAGAATGATAGGAGTTGAAAGGAATTTTCTCACTCCAATCTAAATACTAGACAGGCCTGGGGAAGTGGTCACTAAAACAAACATGTTTGTTATTATTATCCAGTTGTGTCTGACTCTTTTTGACCCCATTTTGAATTTTCTTGGCAATGATACTGGAGTGGTGTACCATTTCCTTGTCCAGCTCATTTTATGGATGAAGAAACTGAGACAGAGTTAAGTGCTTTGCTCAGGGTCACATGTGGTTTCTGAGGCTAAATTTAAACTCAGAAAATGATTCCTTCTTATGGCAGGCCCAATCCACTGTACACCTATATTTACCTAAGGCAAATATATGCTGCTCAAAAGATACACTGGATTTATTTTGTTGGTTGACTGGATGTGGGTGTAAGTCTGACTCACAAAAGAGTAAAATAGAGCTTATAGGTTAGGATTTTTAAAACTGTACCAATTCCTTTGGGGGAAAATGGATTTCACAGCAGATGAAATTCAACTGACTCAAAAGCTGGCGATAATAGCTCACTAGAGAACCAGTAGATGGCAGAACAGCAGAATAAGTAGCTCAAACAAAATGAAACTGGCAGCTCACAGTTCATCTGAGTAAGCAGCTCAACAAATGACATCAGCAATTCAACAGAGAAGCTAAACTAGTTTCAAAAGCTACCCCCAAAACAGCAGTATGTTGATAAATGTTTAACAGCAGCATATTATTATGTCCAACATTTTATTAATATTTTCTCCATCCCTTTCTTGTCCTGACAATAAAAAGCCATTAAGTCACTATCTGACTTTTAGTCATTTGCCAATTTCCAAAGTGTGAATATTCACACTGAAAATTTAATTCTGAACAACTACAAGTTAGGTCTAGAACATCTCTGCATCAAGAATATGAGTTGCCTTGGCTATATTTGTATCCTATAAGTATTCTCTCTCACAATGGTAACTTTGAAATATCCTTTTTGCAGGGAGAGGGCAAGGAGGGATAATTCACTTGCTGTTCTATTTAACTAAATGCCTTTTATTTTGAATTAATAATGGATTCTCCAATTTGATCTTATAACAAAAAATAGTGGAGACTTATGAACTATGTTTTGAATAAATGTTGACCCAAATTGTGTCTTGATCCTGAGTGGAGTGGCTTTTTGATGGCTATCTGTCTAGATTATATAGATGTCTTAAAAGTTTTTCTCTAAAAAGAGAATTTTAAACTTTAATATTTAACAGCTGAAGACTACACTAAGACTTTTTTGATATTCCATATAGCTAAGAGTTATGATACCAATTAATGTGAGCAAGGGGTTTCCCTACATTAATCCATCAGGCATCAAAAGTGGGGTCAATGAAAGGAAAAACTAAAAAATTTGTTTTATGCTCTCACCTTCTTTTAAACTTCCTTCAAGGAAACCTTCATTTTTTTGATGATTATTATTCATTCTTTGTTTTTGAAGAGGCCGATGATATCATAAGGTGATATTTTGACCTATATGTGAATTAGATTTAAGTTTGGCAGGTACACAAAGCATCACCCTCATTCTCTCTTCCAGCATTATCAAAATCTTGTGGCAAGACAAAAGTCAAGTCAAGATGACTGGTCATGGTCTGGGTTGCAGTAGATAATCTTGACTTCTGTCTGACCAAACTCTAAGCATTCTACAGAACCTGCTTCAGCTGCCTTCATGGCCTTTGGAACAAATTGTTCTCATTCATCCATTTCATCCAGGGAAGTCTTCATGTGCTTGAGGTATGTATCCTTCTAACTTACCACAGGTTTGAGACATGTCAGTGCTCCTCGGTTGGGTTTAGCTCTGTAGCTTCTTGAAGCCTCAGGTGAGAGCTGGGTGGCAGGTACACACTAAAGGTGATTGCACAGCTGAGAAGAACTTAACAAACCCTCAGCCAGAGTTGCTATCCTCCCTGAATCCCATATGTCCCCTCATAGTATGTTTGGGTCAAAGCCAGATATTAAAGTAACAGGAAGCTGAGATGAGTAATAGCAGAAAACAGCTCTCAAAACTGAAAAATTAAAACAAAAACATAAATGTTTTTCCACATAAAGAAAATAAGGTCTACTGATCTCAAAAAAGAAGAAAAAGGATTTGCTTGATTGACTAGTCATCTGAGTAAGACCTTACTGATTTTGTCTTGGATTTTTTTTTTAGTTCATATCTTCCAAGTTTTTTATTATTCATTTTTCATTTATTTATTTATTAACCTATGTATTCATTCACTTATTAGTTTATTTTTTTGACAATCATTTATCAAAAACAAAACACTGTCTTAGATGCTGGGGGAAACATATAATCTAAAAAAGACTGCCTTTGTGAAGAGTTATGGTCTATTAAGGAGCATTAGATGAAAACAGATTATCATAATACATAATATTCTAAGAGAGATGCAAAAAAGTACTGTGAGGGGCCCAAAGGGGAAGACCATTAATAACCAAGAAGATCAGGGAAAATTTCATAGAGGAAATATCACTGGAGTAGGACTTTGGAGTAGGACTTTAAAGTAGGGACCCAACCACTACACACCTCTCAGATTGGCTAAGATAACAGGAAAAGATAAAGATGAATGTTGGAGGGGATGTGGGAAAACTGGGACACTGATTCATTGTTGGTGGAGTTGTGGCCAAATCCAACCATTCTGGAGAGCAATCTGGAACTATGCTCAAAAAGTTATCAAACTGTGCGTACCTTTTGATACAGCAGTGTTATTACTGGGCTTATATACCAAAGATATCTTAAAGGAGGGAAAGGAACCCATATGTGTAAAAATGTTTGTGGCAGTCCTTTTTGTAGTGGCAAGAAAGTGGAACCTGAGTGGATGCCCATCAGCTGGAGACTGGCTGAGCAAGTTATAATATATGAATGTTATGGAATATTATTGCTCTGTAAGAAATAACTAGCAGGATGATTTTAGAGAGGCCTGAAGAGACTTACATGAACTGATGCTAAGTGAAGTGAGTAGAATCAGGATATCATTGTACATGACAACACCAATATTATATGACAATTCTGATGGATGTGACTCTAATAATGAGATGATTGATATCAGTTCCAATGATCTTATGATAAAGAGAGCCACCTACACCCAGAGAGAGTAGTGTGGAAACTGAATATGGATTACATTATAACATTCTCATTCTTTCTGTTGTTGCTTGCTTGCATTTTTGTTTTTCTTCTCAAATTTTTTTTCTTTCTAGATCCAATTTTTCTTGTGCAGCAAGATAATTGTATGGCTATGTATACATATATTGGATTTAACATATATTTTAATATGTATTGGAATACCTACCATCTGGGGTGGGGTCAGGGGAAGGAGGAGAAATTTTGGAACAGAATGTTTTGCAAGGGTCAGTGTTGAAAAATAGCCCATGCATATGTTTTGTAAATAAAAAGCTATAATAATAATAAAAAAGGAAACAACAAACAAACAAATAAATAGATATATAAACAAATAAATAAATAAAGTAGGGATCTAGGAAAGAATGACCCCGATCCAGTGGTCATAGACTTTGACCTCTGCTTCCTTGATTATCCAGAATTCCATTCATCATGTCCTCAGTTGCTCAGAACCCAACTAGTCCTTAATTACCAGGAATCCTTCCTGTCTTCAGTTTTTAAGGGAAAGAGGCAGCTGAGAAAAAAATAGGCAAAGATCAAGGATTTTTTAAAAACTCCAACTCATAGATTTGGGTTCCCTTATATCTAGTGGACCCTCTATGGACTGGGAAGAAAATGCCTTTCACCCAAGAAAGAACAAAAGAGGTTTGTAGTTACCACTCATTTGTTCAGAAAACGTCATTCACTGTGAACCCAAGTCCACCAACTACCTGAGTATCTCTAACCAATCTCCCAGTCTCTTCCAGTCTATCTACAATCTAACAATTGTCTTTGTTCCCTTCCCCTCAGGCTAATGGAATCTTAGTTGTCACTAACTCATCTTCTGACCTCCAGCAAATCCTTTGGTCCTTTGTAACTATAAAATATTTGGATTTTAGAGGCCTAAGGTCTTTCACTTCTGACATATTTTGTTAGTTTTTCCTGCTCTGACATTCTTTAAGTTAACCATAATCCTTTCCTTTCACTCAAACTCCTTACCTAATGAGTTATCAAGTCTTCTTAAGTCTACTTCCAATACCTTTCCACATCTCTGTATTTCTAACCTAACCCTCATTAGGTTTATTGTAAGAACTTAAATCTTTGCTTCTAGTCTCTTCTTTCTCCAATTCATCCACAACTGTCAAATTGATATTTCTAAAGCACAGAACTGACCATGTCACTTCCTTACTCCAAAAATTTTCAATGGCTCTCTGTTGCTTCTAGAAAAAAACATATATTCCTTTTCCCAATATTTTTTTTTTCCAGAAATGACTCTTTTTATTCAGTTGACTAGGTAAGTAAATTGTATAATTAAAAGTGTATTTTTTTTTTATCTTTTCCCAATATTTAATACATAATCTAATTCCCATTGAGTTTTCCAATTCTTTTTGATACTATTTTCCTCATACAGCCTCTAATCTAGTCCCACTGGCTAGCTAGCTATTACCCATTTATTACATTCCATCTCCCATGTCTTCTTCAAAAAATCCCCCGTTTTCTTGAAAGCACAGCTTAGCTTCTCCTTGAAACTATTCCCAATTCCACAGTTCTTAGCACTCTTTCCCTTTTGAAATTGCTTTCTATATGATCTATATTTATTTGCTTTTGTTGTATTCTCCCAGTAGGCAGGACTTGAGGGCAGGACTGCTTTGTTTTTGTCTTTTATTCCCATTGTCTAGCAGAGTCCCTTATTTGTATACTTCATTTGAATGTTTGTTGATTTAAAATGGAAGGGTCCTCCCAGTGCTGATATTCTAAGTCCCAGCTGCTACCTTTTGGTCCTTTGTGACCTAAGACTTCTTCCATTTGAGACATTCTGTGAGACTAGCTTTTAGATCCACAAAGGTCTTTAAGAATTCAACCCATTTATCCACGAATACACATGAATGCACTTTACTTTCTACCCTTCTTCTCATGGTCTCAAGAAAACACTCCTAGATGTGATTGTGACTATTAGTTGCCTATTTCATATCTATTTCTGAGTTCTGACATCAGTCTCAGGCCCCATATCCTGAGAAAATTTTAGCTCTCCTGCCTCATAGATCTCTATCCCAGGAGCTCACCTCACAAACTTCCATCCAGAATCCTGGCAGATCTAACAACTGAAGCTGCTCTCAGAGATCTGTAAAACCCAAATGTTTTGCTGAAGCTATTCAAATCCCTTGCATCTTAGTTATGGGGTGACAGCTAAGTGGATCCTTAACTATTTGATGGCACATCTGATTTGGTCAGTCAGAGCATCCACTAATCTGACAGTCAGCTAGGAACCTGGACAGTTGGTTAGACAAGCCTTCTGTCCTACAGATGGTCAGACAGAGTTGAACAGAAGGTCAAACAGACAGTGAGTTGGATCATCAGGTAGAAAGATAGTTAGATAGTCTCAGGTGATTAGAGAGCTGGGCAGTGAGAGGTCAGACCCTTAGTCAGATGGATCAGACATATGACTCAACACTTAGTCAGACCATGGATAACAGTTGGTCAGATGAACAACCATATCATCAAGAGTCAGAAAGTCTGTCCTATCCACTGGACAGTCAGCCAGATCCTCTGATAAACACAATATCATCTCGGTTGGGCAGCAACAGAATTGTTGGCTAAACTGCAGATTGGGCTGGGCACTGCGTGTCTGGAGCATGTGACGGGCACAGGGTTTCTAGCAACTGGGAGAGGAGCCCAGTAGTCCTATTGAGGCCGAAGCTCACTCATACATCTATCAGCATGCCTGAAAGGTTCCCCTGTTTGTCCCCCAGTGTCAGGCTTTGTTGCTAAAAGCAACAAAGGGCAAGGCAGAGAGGTCCCTGGTCAAAGGATTATCACCCTAGTCCCATCCCCCCCCTCATCTCAGAGCAGCCACAGCACAGGGTGGTCTCCATGGCAGCAGTAAGAAGGCAAGCTGGTGGGAGTGACAAGATGAGGATTGGGGAGGCAGCAGGGGGAGGGGAGCCAAGACTGACCCAGGATGAGGCTCATCTAACCCTCTGTACCAGGAGAGGAAGAGGATTGAAATTGTTGTGGGGGATTGAGAGAGTGTATGTTAGTGCCTGGGGCAAACTCTGCTCTTCCCAGCAACTAATACCAATTATGGCTTCTTCTTCCCTGCCCTCCCTTCAGCTGCCTTATGAGGAGAGGGCAGAGTAAGAGAAGGTCCTAACAAACAGACCCAGGATATCTCAGAGTGAGCCCTCTCCTGTAAAAATGGAAGCTTAAAGCCTCCATTCACTATTAGACGAAGGATGAAGGAGGCCATAAGGGCCCCAAAGATTACACTTTTCCCCAACTTCACCTCCACAATATGCAGATATACATTATCCAGATCCCGAGGACTTAAGGGAGATGCCTCCACCTATGCCCCATCCCTACCTTCTAGGACAAACTCTTTTCTTCGTCAATAAATTCAGTGTCTTTTTCTTCTCTCCAACTCTTACACTTGCACTAAAGGTACTTTAACATACATATTGCTATGTATGACTTCACTTTCCATGTCCATATTTCCCATGTTTCTCCATTTTACCTCAGCTATACACAGATAACACTTTTGACCCATACTCTTGACTTTGCCATCACAAATGTTTTTGTCCATATTCATGAACCCTAAAATCTGTTATAATTTATCTTTTCATTTTCTCCTATGCCTTTTGATTCCTAGCTCTATCCTTTATCATTGTGACCTCTGTTCTACTCTCCCCTCAATTCTTTCCCAGATTTTTCACCCTTGAACTAGTTATACTCTCTTCCTTATATCATCTTCCAAGTGACCCAGCTCAACACTACTCTGTTGTCCATTCTTGATTCTCTTGCCCTCATCTGATTGCTAATCAAGCCCAACACTGGGTTATAATCATCATCATCCCTCTTTTGCTCCTACTTATTTGCTACTGAATAGAGCTGAAGGACATTATAGTACCATATTGATTTGGACCTACTATATGTTTGTTATCTAATGTTAAACTGGTCCACTCTGCAGCAAGGTAATTATTCCATTCTTTTATAACTGATTCTATCACCTATCTTCCATAGTAGCTGTTCCAAATATTCTCATCTCTCCTCAAGTCATCCACCACACCAGGTTCTCTCTCCTCTTCAGCTGAGGACCTCACTTCATACATAATTCACAAAAAATTTCAAGGCCTTTCACCAAGAGAACTCTCTTCTCCCTTCCTCATCTCACAATATTGGGCTATCTTCCTCCCTATTTCAGATGAAGAGAGGATCCTTCTTCTTCCCTTCCCCCCAATAAACTCTTGATGTTTTCCTCTTTTCAATAAATTATCTCAACTTTCACTTTTCCCTTTCCTTCTAATCCTCAGTCTCTATTTATTGGCTTCTTCTCTTTTTCCTACAAACACATACAAGGCTCCCCCATACTTAAAAATCCCTCACTAAACATTACCTTTGTCCACCAATTATTGTTCTATATCTTTGCTCCCTTCTATGGCTAAACATCTTAAGAAAGTTGTCTATTATCAGCAGCCCTTCACTGGGGCTGTAATCAGCAAAACTCATCTTCATAGATTCAAATTCAGCCTGTATTGTGTGACCCTGGGTAAGACCCTTAAATCTGTTTGCTTCCATTTCCTCATTTGTAAAATGAGTTAGAGAATGAAATAGCAAACAACTTTGCCAAGAAAGGGTGTGAGTCAAAGATGTCATCTGTGCATAGCTGATATAGAATAAAGAAATCTATTATGGAATCAAGATTCAAATACGACTGAAAAATGAATAACAATGATCATTTCTTTTCCACTAAGTCTTTTCTAAATCCCTCTGCAATCTGGTTTCGTACATTATTTAAGTGAAACTGCTCTCCCTCCAAATTTACCAGTGATCTCATCATTACCAAATCTAATGGCCTTTTTTCTATCTTGATCCTTCTGGACCTCTGTGCAGCCTTTGCCACTATAAATCAGCTTTTGCTGGATACTCTCTCTTCTGTAGGTTTTCTTTTTTTTTCTTTTTTTGCTTCATCTTCAATTTTATTAACCTCCTTTAACATTTTTAATGACCTCTATATTTGTCTTTAGTTGAAGGTTTTTGATTTGTTTTTTGTTTGCTTGTTTGTTTTATCAGAATTAATCATTATATAGTATTGTTGTTGAAGTATATAATGATCTCCTGGTCCTGCTCATTTCACTCAGCATCAGTTCATGAAAGTCTCTCGGGGCCTCTCTGAAATCATCCTGCTGGTCGTTTCTTGCAGAACAATAATATTCCATAACATTCATATGCCATAACTTATTCAGACATTCTCTTGCTAATGGGCATCCACTCAGTTTCCAGGTTCTTGCCACTACAAAGAGGGCTGCCACAAACATTTTTGCACATGAGAATCCTTTTCCCTTTTTCTGCAGGTTTTCATGCCCCTGCATGGTTCTCCTACTAACTTTTCCACATTCCATTTCAGGCTGGTTCTTCATCCATAGTATGCTCGTTATCTGGGGATGTCCTAGGCCCCTCCTTTTTTTTTTTTTAAACTCTATCTTATTTGGTCATCACATCTGCTCCCATGGGTTTGATTATCATTTCTGTGCGTGAGAATGATATCTGAGATGGCTCTCAGATCGATGAATCTAGCTCTCTGTTCTGAATCACAGTCCCACATCTCTAATTGCCTCCTAAATATCTTGAACTGAATATTTCATAAGCATCTCAAATTCAACATATCCAAAAGAATACTCATTACTTTTAATCCCAAACCTTACTTACCCCCCTTAAGAACTTCCTTCTTACTTATCCAGGGCATGATTGGCCCACAACTTCAGTGACATTCTTGCCTTCTGATTTTCTCACTCCATATGTCCAATCCATTGACAACTTTTAGACTTTCTATTCTCTTCTCCCTACTCATAGACCTCCCCCTTCTCTCTATTCATGCAGCTACAATCCTCTTTCAGGTTTTTATCACTTTTTGCTAAACCACAGTAATAACCATCTAAAGAGTCTCTTTTCCTCAAGTCCCTTCCTGTTGCCACTTGGCTGCCAAGATAATTATTCTAAAGTATAGGTTTGACCATGTAACACCCCATCCTCCATTTATTGACCTACACTTACCTACCTAAACCTCCAGGATAATCTATTAAATTCCTTGTTTATGTTTAAAGCTCTTCATAATCTGGCTCCTTCCTGACTTTCCTGTTTCCTCCTCACTCCTCTGTGCACTCTCTGTGATGCAGCTCCATTGGCCTGTTCCCATCTCCATGCAGCTAAGTGGAATAGGGGATAGAAAGCTAGGCCTAGAGTTAAGAAGACCTAGTTTTAAATCTAGTTTCAGATACTTCTTAAGGTTATAATCATTTAATCTCTGTGTACTTGAATTTTTTTCAGCTATAAAATAGGGATAATACTAGCACCTACCTCCTAAGATAGGGATAAAATGAGATCCTAGTTACAAAGTGCTCTGCAAACCTTAAAGTGTTATATAAAAATTAGCTATGATAATAATGACAATGAGGTCTGAAATGCTCTGCCCCCTCAACTCCATCCCTTTTCCCCTAGTTTCCTATTTTTGTTGTTTTTTTAGTCATGTCTGACCCCATTTGGGGTTTTCTCGGTTAAAAACCTGGAGTGGTTTGTCATTTTCTTGTCCAGCTCATTTTATAGATGAAAAAACTGAAGCTAACAGGGTAAAATGATTTGCTCAGGGTCATACAACTGGTAGATGTCTGAGGTTAGATTTGAACTCATACATTATAAATATGTATATCCTTGACTCAGGCCTAGCACTCTATCCACTGTACCACCCAACTGCTTCGATTTCTTCAATTCTCAGCTTAACTGCTGAGGTAACTGCTACCTCTGCAAAAAGCTTTTCCCAGTCTCTGCCCTAACCCTGCCCCCTATGGTACTAGTGCCTACCTTGTTCAGATCACTTGGATTTACCTTGAATAAATCTAGGTATATCATTTTATTTGCATATTGTTGATGGTGGCAGCAGTCATGCTTGTAATGAGAGTGATAATGGAGATTATGACTGTGATGGGGGTGATGACAATGATTTCGATGACAGTGATGGTGATGATGGGGGAGTGATGGTGGTAATGGTTGTGATGATGGGGGTAATACTGGGGGCAATGATGATAGTAATGATGGTGATGATGGTAATAAACAGAATAAAGGCCAGGGCATAGATGTAGATGAAGTATTGAACTACATTTAATTTGCTTCCAAAACTGGTCACATGGGTGTTTCACATCCCAGCACATTTAATGAGCTGGTAAGTAATTTCTATGAGCCTAATGAACATCCTTTTTTTGGATACAGGACAAAAAGGTAATATGTTATGAGGAAATGGTCTATACCAGAGGTTCTTGACTTGGATTCCAAGAACTTGGTTTTTAAAAATTTTTGATAACTGTATTTTAATAAAATTGGTTTTATTTGCAAGTCTATGTATTTATTTTATGCATTTACAAAGACATTATTGGACTGCTAGAGAAGCAGTAGATAGAGCACTAAGCCTGGAGTTAGGAAGACCTGAATTCAGAGATGACCACAAACCCTAGATAGTTGGGGGACCTGTTTTGCCTCAGTTTCCTCATCTGTGAAATGAGCTGGAGAAGAAAATGGCAAAACACTCCAATGTCTTTGCCAAGATAACCCTAAAGAGTTACACAAAGAGTTAGATATGACTGAAACAATTAAATAACCACAACAACAGACATTCTAAGAAAGAGGTTTTGCCACTTTGCCAAATGGGTCCATGACATAGGAAAAGATTAAGAATCAGTGGTCTATTCCAGAGCTTCTTAAACTTTTCTCACTTGTGACTCCTTTTTACCTGAGAAATTTTTTCAAGATCCAGGTATATAGGTATGTAAAATAGATATACAAATAAAACATCTACTGGTAATAAATTATAATTTATTATCATATTATTATAATTTACGATCCCCACATTCAGTTACAAAACCCCATATGGGACCACAAACTACAGTTTAAGAAGCTGGTGTCTAGATCATATTCTTATTTTTGTTTTTCCTTAATCCTTATGCTAAGTAGACTGAAACCCCAAAGAAAAACCAGTGGTCCAAATGGTATTCTGCCAGAAGAATGTTCTAAGCTCTGGAAAAAGGCCTAAGGGAAACAGATGCCAGAGAATTATGATCCCAGGATATCTAGCCCAGTGATTGTCTCATGAAGAAAAAGGAAGAAGCATTTATTAGGCACCTACTATTTTCTAGGCACACAGCTAATTGCTTTAAGCACACAGCTAATTGCTTTAGAACTGTATCTTTTTTTCTTATACAGCATGATAATTGTGGAAATATGTATAGAAGAATTGAACAAGTTTAACATATATTTGATTACTTGCTATCTAAGAGAAGGCATGGGGAGAAGGGAGAAAAAAATTTTAGAACACAAGGTTTTGCCAAGGGTGAATGTTGAAAACTATTTATGCATATAGTTTGAAAATAAAAGGCTAAAAAAAGAAAAATATATCATTTGATCTTCCCAATAACTCTGGGAAATAGGTGCTCTTATTATCCCCATTTTATAGTTGAGGAAATTGAGGCACAGACGTTAAGTTATTTGCCCAGGATTATGCAACTAAGAAGTATGAAGCTAGAAGTCATCTTCATTCCAGTCTAGTGCTATAATCATTGCACTACCTAACTTAAGTTTATATCCTTTTCCCCAGCTTTTTATTCTGTCTGATTCTTCTTGCCAGCTTATTTTTTTGTTTTGTTTTGTTTTGTTTTGTTTTTAGCATTGTCAGATGGGCATTCCTTTTAGGACTTGCTATCAATATTTCATGAAGCATATATTGGTTTGGATGGATACTGCTACTTATTTGATCCTTGCAGGCCTAGGATGAAATTTCACATTTAGATTAGCCTTATCTGGAACCTTCTGCTATATCTCTAATCCCACGATCCACACAGGATGTTGGGGAAGATGGGAGGGAGCAGAGGACCAAACATTTCTCCCAGGAATTCTCTGGATCTGATTCCAGACTGAGAATAGAGCATGGACGGAAACCAGGGAGAGATCTTTCCCTCTGCTGAGCCTGGGGAATAATCATAATAATAACAACAGACATTTACATAGCATTTCAAAGTTGGCAAAGTAATTTACACATATTATTTCATTTGACATTCACAAGAATCAAAAATCCTATGAATGCTGAACAAGTAGATCTGAGAGTCATGTGCATTGAAATCCTATTTTAAACCATTAAAGCTGATGAGATCATCAAGTAAAATAGTACAGATGAAAAAAGGGACCTAGAGCAGAACCTTGGGGAACACCATGGTTATCCAGCTTGCCCTGAACGAAGGTTTTCTCTTTAGAAAACTTAAAAAGAAAGCAATCAGGGAGAAGAGAATGATTGACAGTATCAAAGACTCCAGGAGGATCAAGAAGGATAAAGACTGAGAAAAGGCCATTAGATTTGGTAATTAAAAGATCTTTTGTGATTGTAGAGTTATGAAGATGGTGAGAAGTAAGGAAGTGGAGGTTTCTGTTGCAAACAGAAATTTCACTACAAATAAAAGGAGAGATATAGGATGATAGTGGGTAAAGGACCAATCCAATGAATGGTTTGGTTTGGTTTGGTTTGGCTTTTAATTAAATTTTTTTAATCTTTTTCCAAATACATGTAAAGATAGTTTTCAACATTTATTTTTGTATGACTTTGTGTTGCATATTTTTCTCCCTTCCTCCCTTACCTTCCACCTCTCTCTACAACAGAGGTTCTCAAACTACATACAGCCCATGGGCCAGATGCAGCGGGCTGAGGATGTTTATAGGGCTCGCTGGGTTATGGCAAATGGGCTGAGGAGCGGAGACAGAGTGTGAGCTTTTGTTTTTACTATAGTCCGGAACTCCCAGTCTGAGGACAGCGAACTGGCCCCCTATTTAAAAAGTTTGAAGACCACTGTATAACAAGCAATTTGACATAGGTTAAATATGTGCAATTCTTGTAAACATTTCCACATTTATGTTGTGCAAGAAAAATTTTTTAAAAAGAAGAAAAAAAAAAACCATGAGGAAGAAAAACCAAACAAAAAGGTTGAAAATACTATACTTCAATCAATATTCAGTCTCCTTAGTTCTCTCTCTGGATGTGGATGGCATTTTCCATCCCTAGTCTCTTGGACTGCCTTAAATCTTCCTGTTGAGAAGAGCCAAGTCCATCACAGTTGATCATCATATAATCTTGTTACTGTGTCCTATGTTCTCTTCCTTCTGCTTACCAAGTGAAGGGTTTTTAAAGGGAGGGGGAGGAAAGATATAGTTATTTTTGTAGGCTTTCAGGTCAACTTGTCCACCCTGCCTCTCAACCTCCACTCTTGCATCTCCAACTGGATATATGCTGTAGGTACTTTATGCTAAACATATCCAAATGCTTCCTAACTCTTCCTAACTCTCCCATTACTGTCCAGAGTACCAGTTATCCAGATTCAAAACCTAGAGGTCATATTAAATTCTTCTGTCACCCCACTCCCATATCCAATCAGTTGACAAGTACTGTAGTTTATATATTTGTACTATTTCATATGGTATATACCATATCCCTTCTAACATTGTCATCAAGCATTTACAGGCCTTTATCACCTCACATCTGGATTATTGCAGTAGCCTATTGGTTGATCTGTCTCCTTTAAATCTTTCTCCATTCCAATCCATCTTTCACTCAGCTGTCAAATTTATTTTCCTAAAGAATATATCTAACCATGTCCTATCTACTTCCTACTCTCTTCCTACCCCCTCCATCTATTTGATAATCTCCAGTAACTCCCTATCATCTCTAGGATCAGATAGAAAGTTCTCTTTCTGGAATTTAAAGCTTTTAATAAGCAAGGCCCCTTTTTACTTTCCTCCTCATACTGCAATTCAATGACATTGGTTGGCTTGCTGTTCCTACTACATAATACTCGATCTACTAACTTCAGACATTTTCACTCTTATCTTCTCTACCTGTTCTCTTCCCTGAATCCCTCTAAGATTCAGCTAAAATTCCACTTTCTGCAAGAAGCCTTTTCTAGTTTTCTGTACCTTTCCTCTAAAACTGTCTCCAGTTTATCCCACATACATCTTGTTTGTACTTGTTTACATGTTTTCTTCTTCTGTTAGTTTCTCAAGCAGACTGGTTTTTGCCTTACTTTGTATCCCTAGCACCAAGCACATTTCCTGGCACATAATAGGCACTTTAATAAATGTTATTTGACTAACTGGCTGTGAAGTAGGTATTGTTGGTATTATTATCCCTGGTTTATAGATGAGCAAACTAGAGAAAGAGTAGCTTCTTTCTGGTCATATAGCTAACTAGCAAGTTTCAGAAGCAGGAAATTCTTCCAGATCTTTCTGATTAAAGATAATTCTTCATCTAGCATACCACCTTGCCTCTCCAATCTTCATCAGCCCTCATTCTTAGGATAATATTAGGCAGAACTATAGGCAGGTAGCTTGGGATAGTCTAAGGAAATATTTAGGTCAAAAAAAGGGGAGTAATATTATTGGAGGATTGATGATTAACCAGTCTCTGTGTCCAAGCAATTAAAAAAAGAAAAAGAAAAAGCAGAAGTGTCGATTGTAATATAAATGGTTTGGCTTAAACCTGAGAAAACTTTCTGGTAAAATCTATGTCTAACCATAGGATCATAGATAATTTAGAGATGGAAAGAGGCTAGGAGGAGGGCAGGGAAGGGGACATAAAAAAGGAAGGATGGAAGGGAAGGAATGAAGATGGATGAAAGGGAGGAAGGAAGAGAAAAAGAGTGGGAGATAGAGAAGGAGGGAGGAAAAGAAGGTGGAAGAGGAGAGAGGGAGGAGGAATGATGGAAGAGAGGGAAGGAGGAAAGAAGGAAGGATGGAAGGGAGGGAGGGATGGAAGGAGGGAGAAAGGAAGGAAGGAAGGATGGAAGGGAGGGAGGATGAATGAAAGGATGGAAGGGATGGAGGGAGGAAGGAAGGAAGGATGAATGGAAGGGAAAGAGAGAGGGTGGAAGAGAAGGGAGGGAGGAGGAATGATAGAAGGGAGAGAAGGAGGGAGGAAGGAAGAATGGAAGGGAAGGGGGGAAGGAAGAATGGAAGGGAAGGAGGGAGGAAGAATGGAAGAGATGGAAGAAGGGAGGAAAGATGGAAGGGAGGCTTGGGAGGAGGGAGAAAGGAAGGAAGGATGAAAGAAAGGAAGGAGGATAAGAGGGAGGGAAGAAGAAAGGAAGAATGGAAGAGAAGGAGGGAGGGAGAATGAAAGACAGGGAGGACAGAAGGATGGAAGAGAAGGAAGGATAGAAGGGAGGGAGGGAGGAAAGAAAGAATGATGAAAGGAGGGAGAAAGGAAGGAAGGAAAGATGGGAAAGAGGGAGGAAGGGAAGAAAGATGGGAGGGAGGGAGAGAGGAAGGAATGGAGGGAGAGAGGAAAAACAATGATGGAAAGATGGAAGGGAGGGAAGAAGGAAGAAACTATGGAAGAAAGGATGGGAGGGAGAAAAGAAGGAAGAAAGGATGGAAGAGAGGGAGGGATGAAAAAGAGGAAGGGAGGGAAGGGAGGAAGGAAAGATTCAGTATTGTATAAGTTTATATTGGAATGGAATAGAAAAGAATTTATTTAGTGATTTGTTAAATTAATTAATTAATTTATATTACTATATGTCAAATACTGTGCTAAGTACTATGGATACAAATAGAAAATTGAATCATGCCTCTGCTCTAAAGAGCTCACATTTTAATTGAAGGAAAAGTCATTAAAGGAGATTTGGTCCTATGTCGTTATGTCCTATACTGAAGCTTTTTGAGGGCAGGGAGTGTTTTATGTTTGTCTTTATACCTCTAGCACCTAGACCTAACTAGAGAATGGATAGAAGGATAAAGATTGGACCTATGATTTCATAATATAGGAAACTTCTGAGTGAGAAAACTCCCTCTCCCAGGGCAGATCATCAGGTTCTTGGCAATGTAGAAAGTCTTAGTTACCTAGGGAGAGGTTAAATTCTCCTGCCCCTAAAAGCTGCCTACGAACTCCCAAGTGAGGCCAAATCAGATTAAAATGTAACTGGGAAGTACTTAAAAATAAATTTTAAAAATACAACGTAGATAATTTAATTTGTGGTTTCTAAGTTAACATGTGGCCCCCTGGGATACTGTTTCTACTTAACACCAGGGATGGAACACTGAGAACTCTGAATCCAAGCTGGTTCTCTATCCACTGCTTCTCACTTAGTCTGTGCTGAATAAAAGTTTGTTAATCGATTGATTGGTTGATCTAAATTTAGAGCTAATTCATGAAGGGCTCAGATCAGATTCCTCATGTAAGAACCCCATGTGAAATAGTCACTCTGTGGAACATTGAAGAAAGACATCCCACATATTATTCCACTCTAGGCTGTGCTGATTCCCCCACCCAGTTTCCTTCACCTCCTGCAGCAACCCATCCCTTACAGCTTTCTCTTATGTGTAGTCTTTCCTCATTGGAGTGTAAGCTTCTTGAGGACAAGGATTTTTTTTTCCTACTTGTATTTATATTCCCAGAACTTGGCATATAATAAATGCTAATAATAACATGTTTAATAAATGATTGACTTACTGAAGTTTTGGTGGTGGTATTCATATTGTAGTTTCTGTGTTCGTTATATGGTCTCTGTGGCTGCAATTGGAGAATTAGAACTAACCTGAGCTGCTTAAAAAGGATCCCTTCCTAGGTTTTTTCTTGGGAACTTAAATAACCTTCACCTTTAGGGCCCTGGGGTATTTCCAACTTACTGAATAACAGGAAGATTGTGGGGTGGATAGGGCCCTGAATTGGAAGTCAAGAAGCCTAGGCTCTGTTCAGTGCTCTGCCATTTTCTTTTGTTTTCTCAATACTATTTCATTTTTTCAAATACACATAAAGATAGTTTTCAGCATTCATTTTTGTAAGACCATTTTGAAATTGTAAGACCTAAATGGATAACTCTCTAGTCCTCTCACTGAGCCTCAGTTTCCCCATTGTAAAATAAGAACCATAAACTCTAACCTGCAATAGGATTTCTAGGAAGAATGATCACATTAATTATTTCTGGTCACTCCTCCTCCATCCATCCATATGAAAGCACTTTATAACCATAAGCATTTATGACCCATGGGAGGTTGTTATTGTTGTTTGTCCTTCCTTCTGGAGGAGGACCATGACATCAGGGAGGGAATGTCATGACAGACAAATGAATTGAATTTAAGTGGGGAGGATATGCAAGATCACTTGTCTCACTTTCCCCTCAGAGCCAACTGGGTCCAGTGGAAAGATATAAATCAGGATGAGTGGAGATGGCCCTGGGTGAAATGGAAGACTTTGGCTTTTTTAAGTCTGTCTTCTACAGGTCTCTGTTTGATTGAGGCAACACTCCTTCAGTGATTAAGGCTATGTAGCAATTGAGGTAAAAGAATCTCCTTTTTCACTTAGTCCCCCCCCCAAAAAAAAATCTAAATAAGTTGAAAGATAAATGATAAACATAAGTAATACTAAGTATGTCACCAAAAATGACATGTTTAAGATGTAATGGAAATAAGGTTGCATTTTCTCCCCAAAATGTATTGACATTTTTTGTTTTTATATTACTTTAATTTCTGAATATATCTCTTTCCCTTTTCCTACCCACCAACCAACCCTTTTAACAAAAAAATAAAGAGAAGGAAAAAACAAAACAAAACAGTGAAGTAAAAAACTAACCAACACACCCAATGAATCTAACAGAATATGCATAATTCCCTAACCATTGTCTTTCACCTATCCACCAAGGGAGAGAGTATGTTGGCTTCTTTAACTTTTTCCTTTTTTAAAAAACTTTTTTTTCAATTAACAAATTAAAAATTAGTCAAGCAAAATGAATGTTCTATTTCTATGAATGCAGAATGCAAATCTCATTGCTACCCCATATTGTGCTTGTGGCCAAAAGAGAATGCTGTCTCTTTTTTCACATTATTGTCAGGTCACGTCTCCTTTATCCATCCAGTAGAATCATATAGTATATTGATTTGAAGTCTAGTGCAGGGTTTCAGATTTATTCCTGACATATGTAGTCCATCATTTAAGCTGGTAAAATCTTTGTACATCCTAACTTTGTCATCTAACATGTTAGCTATCACTTCAAGGTTTATGTCATCCATTAATTTAATAATTATGCTTCCTATATCTTTCTTTATAGAAGGTATTTCACCTGGAGTAGAAAGGACATGATAAGCAACTAGTAGCACAATCAGGAAGACCTGATTTCAAATCTAGCTTCAGACATTAACTAGCTATGTGATCTTGGACAAGTCATTTAATCTCTATTTGCCTTAGTTTCCTCTTCTGTAAAATGGGGATAATAACACCAATCTCCCAGGGTTGCTATGAGGATTAAATGAAATAATGCCATATAAATGTTAGTTATTATTATTATATCTCTCTTCGAAAGGACTGTCATGTGAAAAACATTGTTCTGCTTTAAATAGCTCAAGAGGAAAAAAACAGATTACTGAATTTCTGTGAGGAAAGAGATAAAAATGCAGAGAATCTGGGTTTAAATTCCATCTCTGTCACTTATTGCCTGTGTGACATTAGGTTTTAAGTCACTCTGCCTCTCTATGCCTCAGTTTTTTCAATTATAAAATTAGGATGTTGATCTACATGATTTCTCAGATCCATTCTACTTTTATAAATGGTATAGAAAGCAACATCAAGTTCATGTGTGACCCAATTTTTTTTGTTAGTTTCCATGAATTCAATTCACATCAAGAAGCATTTATTAAGCATTTATATTACATGCTAGGCATTCTGTTAGGTGCTGCAAATAGGATGATAAAAATTATGATGTCCTTGCCTTCAAGGAATTTACATTGTACTGAGGGTGCAAGGGAATTGATACATAGGTAAATATGTACAAAATATAGAGATAGTGATTGATTCTTTTATTTCATAGGTATAAGGAATTATCAGTCGAGGAAATTCCCTCTATCAATAGAGGCCAATCCCTTCTCTGGAATTTTAAAACTTTTTTTTTTAAATTTAACTTAATTTTTATTTTATTTTATTAAAGCTTTTTATTTACAAAATATAAGCATGGTTAATTTTTCAACATTGACCCTTGCAAAGTCTTCTGTTCCAAATTTTCCCCTCCTTCCCCCTACCTCCTCCTCTAAATGGCAGGTAGTCCAATACATGTTAAATATGTTAAAGTTTATGTTAAATCCAATATATGTAGTTATATAGTTATCTTGCTGCACAAGAAAAATCGGATCAAAAAGGAAAAGTAAACTGGGAAACAAAATGCAAGCAAACAACAACAGAAAAAGTGAGAATTATATGTTGTGGTTCACACTCGGCTCTCATGGTCCTCTCTTTGGATGTAGACAGCTCTCTTCATCACTGAACAACTGGAATTGATTTGAATCATCTCATTGTTATAGAGAGCCATGTCCATTAGAATTGATAATTGTATCATCTTGTTGCTGCCATGTACAATGATCTCTTGGTTCTTCTCATTTCACTTAGCATCAATTCATGTAAGTCTCTCCAGGCTATAACATTCATATATCATAACTTATTCAGCCATTCTCCAACTGATGAGCATCCATTTAGTTTCCAGTTTCTTGACACTACAAAAAAGACTGCTACAAACATTTTTGCACATGTAGGTCCCTTTTCTTCCTTTAAGATCTCTTTGGGATATAAGCCCAGTAGAAACACTACTGGGTCAAAGGGTATGCACAGTTTGATAACTTTTTGAACATAGTTCTAAACTGCTCTCCAGAATAGTTGGATCTGTCCACAGTTCCACCAACAATGTTATCAGTATCCCAGTTTTCCCACATTCCCTCCAACATTCGTCATTATATTTTCCTATTTTCTTAGCTAATCTGAGAGGTATGTGTCTCAGAGTTGTCTGAATTTGCATTTCTCTGATTAATAGTGATTTGGAGCACCTTTTCATATGACTAGAAATGGTTTTAATTTCTTCATCTGAAAATTGTTCATATCCTTTGACCATTTATCAATTGGAGAATGGCTTGAATTCTTATAAATTTGAGTCAATTCTCTCTATATTTTAGAAATGAGGCCTTTATCAGAGCCTTTGAATATAAAAATATTTTCCCAGTTTATTGCTTCCCTTCTGATCTTGTCTGCATTAGTCTTGTTTCTACAAAAACTGCTTAACTTAATATAATCAAAATTATCTATTTTGTGATCAATAATGATCTCTAGTTCTTTGGTCACAAATTCCTTCCTCCTCCACAGATCTGAGAGATAAACTATCTTATGTTCTTCTAATTTGTTTATAATGTTATTCTTTATGTCTAGATCATGAACCCATTTTGACCTTATTTTGGTATATGGTGTTATGTGTGGATCAATGTCTAGTTTCTAACATACTAGTTTCCAATTTTTCCAGCAGTTTTTGACAAATAGTGAATTCTTATCCTAAAAGCTGGGGTCTTTAGGTTTGTCAAATACTAGATTTCTATACTTAATGCTACTTTGTTCTGTGAATCTACCCTATTCCACCGATTTTTAATCTTAAAGATTCTTGGAACTCTGAGAAGTTATACATCCAAGGTCATACAGCTATTCGATACCAGAGGTGAAAATTAGAACTTTAATTGATTATGAAGTCAGCTTTCTACTATTCCACATTGTCCTGGTGCTTAGTATGATACCTGTCATGGAGTAAATGCTTGCCAAAATGTTTGTTTAGTTGAATTCAGACTGTATGCTTCTTAAAGAATATCATTCTCATCCCTCTAAATACAAGAAATATAGGAAATAAATACAAGGGATTTGGGTGGAGGGAATCTAGCATCTAGGAAGAAGGAAAGGGCTCTTCTAAAAAGTGACCCTTAAGTCTTAAAGGGCAAAGGTTGGGAAGAAAGGCATTCCAAACATGAATCTGACTGTATTTTCTCCCAGAAGCAACAAGGACTCATTGAAGCTTCTTACTCAGTGGAGTAATATGATGTCACATCTATATTAGAAAAATATCAATGAATAATTAAAAAAAAAGTAGAGGAATGTGGGGCAGTTAGGTGGTGCAGTGGATAGAGCACCATCCCTGAAGTCAGAAGGACCAGAGTTTAAATCTAGTCTCAGATACTTAACACTTCCCTAGCTGTGTGACCCTGGATAAGTCAATTAACCCCAATTGCCTCAAGAAAAAAAAAAAGTAGAGGAAGAAATGCATACAGTGCTTCTGGTAGATTCACTATGGAGGTTTGCAGAAGACGTGGGTTGGATTATAATAGGTTCCAATGGAAAGCTCACATTAATGAGATCACAGTAACCATAAAAGTGCTATATAAATGTGAGTTATTAGTACTATTATTTCAAACTGAAATTTGACTCCCAAAATTTTTACCATTGCTCTTCCAATAATTCTGTCCTCTGGGAATCAAGCAAAAAAAAAAAAAAAAAAAAAAAAAGCCCAATCTCTCTTCCCCACAATCTATTGTGTGAATCTCTCTATGTAGAAGGAATTTTAAAAGAGAGTGCACCATTAAAAGGGAATGTGGGAGCTTGAGGAAGATAAGGGTCTCATAGAGAAGGGGGAAATTTTGAAGATTCCTCTATAGATGGGACCTGGAAATTGAAATCCATCCTTCTGAGATGCTAGGGTATAAAACCTCTTTTAGACTCTCATCCATTACTTTTGATGGGCTTTCTAAACACACTGAATCATACACAGATTTGGCTTCTTCACATCTTGGCCTGGTGCTCTGGGACTGCTAGCAGAAATAATCCTGGGATGTTTCCCCAGAGGTAAGAAGAAGGCAACCATATGTTTCACTATGTCACTAATTCTAAAAAATGCTATCAGGCCACCAGAGAATGCAAAACTCATCCAAAACTCTCACAGCTAAGCCCTGGGAAGGCCAAGTTGCTCTTGCTTCACTTGTGGCCTCTAGGAAAGAAATAAGATTCTCAAGGTTACCCAATAGGCTACTGCTGTCAAATCCACCTTCTATTTACTTACCTAGGCAATCCTTGGAAGCGTCCTTGGATGTCTTGCAATGTCATCATTATTGGCAGGACAGGATAGTGTGGAAGAGAGAGACTTGGCCTAGAAATCAGGAGATCTGAATTGAGTCCTAGCTCTGCCACTGTTTCATAGCATAATCTAGGCCAAATCACTTCTCTGGTCAGGGCCTCAGCTTTTCCATCTGTAGAATGGGAGAGTTATCTTGGACTGAAAAATGGGACACAGATGAAATACTAGATTTGGAGTTAGAGACTGGATTCAAATTCAGGCTTTGCCACTTAGTATGTTTAATTATCTTAGGCCTCAGATTTCATATCTCTTAAATGGAGTTAGATTTTTTTTTAAATTTTTAAAAGTTTTTATTTTCAAAACATATGTAAGGATAATTTTTCAACATTGCATAGCCTTGTGTTTCAGATTTCCCCCTCCTTCCCCCCACTTCCTCCCCTAGATGGCAAGCAATCCAGTGTATGTTATACATGTTAAAATATATGTTAAATCCAATATGTGTAAACATATTTATACAGTTCTCTTGCTGCACAAGAAAAATCAGAAAAGTAAATGAGTAAGAAAACAAAATGAAAGTGAACAACCACAAAAAGAGTGAGAATGATATATTGTAATCCACATTTAGTTCTCACAGTCCCCTCTTTGGGTTGTAGATGGCTTTCTTCATCACAAGATCATTGGAACTGGTATCAATCATCTCATTGTTGGAAAGAGTCACATCCGTCAGAATTGATCTTCATATAATATTGGTGTTGTCGTGTATAATGATCTCCTGGTTCTGCTCACTTCACTTAGCATCAGTTCATGTAAGTCTCTCCAGGTCTCTCTAAATCATCCTGCTGATTGTTTCTTATAGAATAATATTCCATAACATTCATATATCATACCTTATTCAGTCATTCTCCAATTAATGGGCATCCATTCAGTTTCCAGTTCCTAGACACTACAAAAAGGGTTGCCATAAACATATTTGCACATGTGAGTCCCTTTCCTTTCTGTAAGATAACTTTGGTATATAAGCCCTGTAGAAACACTACTGGGTCAAAATGTATGCACAATTAGAAAATGCACAAAACTATGCTTTTTAAGCATAGTTTCCAAACTGCTCTCCAGAATGGTTGGATCATTCACGGTTCCACTAACAATGTATCAGTGTCCCAGTTTTTCCACATTCCCTCCAACATTCATCATTATCTTTTCTTATCATCTTAGCCAATCTGACAGGTGTGTAGTGGTATCTCAGAGTTGTCTTAATTTGCATCTCTCTGATCAGTAGTGATTTAGAGCACTTTTTTTATAAGGCTAGAAATAGTTTCAATTTCTTCATCTGAAACTTGTCTTCATATTCCTTAACCATTCATCAATTGAAGAATGGTTTGAATTCTTATACATTTGAGTCAATTCTCTATACATTTTAGAAATGAGGACTTTATCCGAACCCTTAATTGTAAAAATGTTTTCTTGATTCATTGATTCCCTTCTGACCTTGTCTGTATTAGTTTTGTTTCTACAAAAACTTTTTAACTTAATATAATCAAAATTATCTATTTGGTGTTCAATTACAAGTTGCAGTTCTTCTTTGGACACAAATTCCTTCCTTCTCCACAGATCTGAGAGGTAAACTATCCTATGTTCTTCTAATTTGCTTATAATATGACTATGTCTAAATCATGAACCAAATGGAGTTAGATTATAAGTGACCTCTGAAGTCTCTTCTAGCTTTAAATCTGTTATTTTATAATTTGATGATCAATGGGATTTTAGACAAATAAACTCTCTAAGGGCTCAGTTTCTCCATTTGTAAAATGAGGATGTTGAACTAAATGACTTCTACAGTCAATGATGCTGAGCTTAAAACTTCTGTTGTCTAAGACAAAAGGGGGAGATGAAGAGGAGATTGGGGGAGGAGAGCATGGATAGTCTACCTAGGTAGTCCTGCAAATGTCTTCTAGAAAGGAAGGGAAATGGGGATTAGCAGTGGGACTTCCTTTTTGTGCCTCTTGGTCCCTCCTGGTATAGGGCCTAATGAAAATCAGGAAACACTGAGATCTTTTGACTAAGCTGGGCACCCTTTCCTAGTTATGGTTCTGAGGTGGTCTGACTTGTCAAGGCCCTTCCCCCTCTGACATTCTATATAGCCAATCCTGGCAACAGCTTACCCATGTTTATTTTTCAAAGTGATTTTTATTTTCCCAAAGCTACAGCCCTGAAGGCTGGCTGGGAGAGGCTTTTGGTGAGTGAGCAGCTTTTCCCAGGGTGTGATGACTCTTATTTACATATATATAGTCAGGCCCAGGATCTCTGACTCATCCTGGGAAGAAAATTGCATTTCACAGTTTGGGTTTTTTTTGGGTTTTTTGTTGTTTGTTTTTTTTTTTTCCTGAAGATTTTGTGGGGGAAATCAGTTATCTAAGTAGGAAATACTCAGTAATTCCTAGTGAAGGAGACTTTTCATTCAAAAAGGAACCACCATCCGGGCCCTGCAAAGTAACTATATTGTGTTGAGATTACTGAGGCGATCAAAGCTTCATTAAATACCTATCTGGACAACAAACTTGAGTTTTACAAATGGTGGGAAGCAGGGAGTGGGGAAGATGAGATGGAATTTGTTTCTTTCCATCTTTCCAATTAAAGCCTTCCCTTAAAATATTCAACTACGTAGCTGGCATTGATGAATTATTTCTTCCCCCAGTTCCTCAGCATCATAGCTTGGTATGCTCTGTGACCTACTGGGGCATACTTCTCCAAAAGCAGGAACAACATGGAAATAAAACTTCTAACATTTCAGAGCTATAATTCTAGACCTCAGAGGCCATCCCTATTCCTTTGCAGGAATCCATTCTAAAATATCCCAATAATCTTTTAGATTAGAGCTAGAAGGGACCTTGCAGAGCATTTTATCTAACCTCCACATTTTATAAATGAGGAAATTAAAACCCAGAATGACTGACCAGGGTCACATGGGCAATTATTATTATTACTATTACTAACATTTCCATAGCATCTATGTTTTATAATTTTTTTATTTTATAATTATTTATAATTTTTAAAATAATTACATATATTTTATAATGTTTTATAATTATTAATTCATTTGATCCTTACAACAATACTGGATAGTCCATTTTATAGATGAGAAAACTGAGGCAGATAGTAAATGACTTGCCCAGATTCACACAGCTAGTATGGTCTGAGGTCAGATTTGACATCAAGCCCAGAATTCTATTCCCACCTACACCACCTAATTTGCCTCTAAATAAGTAATATAGTCAGTTTTTATATATAGACCTTCCACCTCCAAATTTTACCATGCTGTATTTCTTATTGATTAATTGAAATTGATTAATCAATTTCAGCAATGGAAAATTCACTATTCACTATTACTCAAAGGAATTCATTCCATTGTTGTATAGCTCTAATTGTTAGAAAGTTCTTATACTGAGTCAAAAATGTATTTCCAAAAATCTATTTCCATAATTTGGGCAGCTAGATAGCATCATAGTGCATAAAGTACTGGGCTTGGAGTCCAGAAGATTTCTCTTTATGAATTCAAATCCAGCTTCAGACACTTACTAGCTATGTGTCCCTGTTTGCCTCAGTTTACTCATCTGTAAAGTGAGCTGGAAAAGGAAATGGAAAACCACTCCAATATTTCTGCCAAAAAAAAAAAAACCAACCCAAATGAGGTCACAAGGAGTCAGATACAATTGAAAAAATGATTAAACAATTTCTATCCAATGGCCTTAGCTCTCCTCCCTTCAAGTCCAAAACAAAACAAAAATAATAATCCAATTCACCTGAAGAAATAAAAGGCCAAAAATTCCAAAATAAAATAATGGAAAAAGAGAAATAATAAAAGAGGTCTGATATTAACAGATCTCAAAGATGTTTTATAAGCAGCAGTCATCAAAACTATATGGTCATATGCATATATATACAAAGATACACAGACACATATGTAAATCTATACACAAGTCCAATGTCCCATGATAACTCTTAAACTACTGAAAATAATGATAGTGTCTTTCCTAAGATTTTTCTCATCTAATCAAGATATGGTTTCTTCATATCCCTTTCTTATTTTAATTTCTTTCCACTGGATGTATCCCAGTAAGTCAATGTCCCTTCAAAAAGACAGCACCCAGAGCTGGACCCAGTATTCCAGGTGGGCTCTGACTTTGACAAAGGATAGTAAATATTGGACATTAGATTTCTATCCATACAGTCTAATATCACGTTAACTTTTTTGCCTGCTTTTGTCACATTGCCTTTTTTAAAGTTTATATTCCATAATGTTCACAGTTTGCAAAGTGCTTTCCTAGACTAAAAATAAATGAATCTTTCTGTTATATAATAAAATCAAGAATTACCATTTTTTGTAATAGAAAAGAAGCCTTTTCAATAAGATCAAGGGTAAATCATAGATATTTCCTGCTATTTTTTATTAAAGTTCTAAAAATGTCAATTATAGTAATAATATAAAAGGAGATTAAAAGAAATAGTATTGGCTAACAGGGTGCAAAATTATCTCTATTTGCATATTGTATGATGGTTTATTTAGATAATTTCAGAGAGTCAACAAAAAAATTAATCAAAGCAATAACTTGTACAAAGGAGCTGGACATAAAATATACCCAGGACAGAAAAATAAACTCATAAAGATCATTAACCTTTCCATATAATGCTAGGAAAACCCAACAAGAAAAGAGAGGAAAATTATAATAGAAATAACTATAAAATCTATTAAATAAATGAAAGTTAATTTACCAAGATCTGATTTTAAAAAACTTGTATGAATACAATTATAAGTCATTTTTTCAGAAATGAAGAAAAACAAAAATTAAAGAGATTTCAATGTCTGTGATAGTTCCACACCAGTGTGGCAAAAAGTGATTATACTATACAAATTCATTTATAAATTCAGTACCATACAAATGAAATTACCAACGAATTAATTCATAGAAGTAGAAAAAAAAAATAATCCAACTCAACTGAAAAAACAAAAGGCCAAAACTCCTAAAGTTTTAAAACAATGAAAAAAGAGAAGGAATAAAAGTAATCTGACATGAACAGATCTCAAAGATAAGGAGCAATCATCAAAATTATATGGTTATATACATATTTATACATAGACATACAAACACATATATAAATATATACAGAAAAATACATGTATGGTGAGATAATAGGTAAGTAAGACCCAGAAGTGATCAGACAAAATAGCTTTTTGTTGAATAAATCTAAGATTGTAAACTACAAGAAGAAAGTTTCTCTCTTCAACAAAAATTATTTCAGAATTGACAATTAATTTTACACCAACAAATTTCACATAATTCTACAGTGATGGTTTCTTTTTCAGATTAACCTGAAATCTTCATATTAGTTGTTTGAGGGTTATTTAAAAAAAAAATATTTCTAAAAGGGTGGCCAAGGGAGAAAGCTTTGTCTGCTACCATGTGATTTTAACTATTGAGATCTTTTTTTTTAATCTATAGTCCAATACGTCAGCTATTTCCTTGCTTCTCACCCCATTCCCAATTTTTTGTTACCTATAAACAAATTAAAACAGACCACCTATATTTTTGTGTTTCAAGAGGGTTGGAGAACTATTTATTAACAATTAACACGATGGTGGTGTTGGTTGTCTGACTATGACCCTACTTGGTTTGTTTGTTTTTTTTTTTTTTTAATACACTGGATCCAGTTATACACTGGATTATAATTTTTTTCCCTAGCTAGACAAGAGGGATTAAGTGACTTGCCCAGGGTTACACAGCTAGTAAATGTTAAGTATCTGAGGCTGGATTTGGACTTAGGTCCTCCTGACTCCAGGACCCATGCTCTATCCACTGTTTTTTGAAGGTATTGAATACTTGGAGCTCGCATGGATTCACTGAGAGTAAATCATATTGATTTCATTTCCTTTTTTGACAAGATAGCTAGATTGGAAGATCAGAGGAGTGCTATAAACATAGTACATGGTCTTTCAATTTCTTTTTTTATTATTATTATTATAGCTTTTTATTTACAAGATATATGCATGGGTAATTTTTCAGCACTGACAATTGGAAAACCTTCCCCCCACCCCCCTCTCCCAGATGGCAGGTAGACCAATACATGTTAAATATGTTAAAGTATATGTTAAATACAATATATGTATACATATCCATACAGTTATTTTGCTGCACATGAAGAATTAGACTTTGAAATAATGTACTATTAACCTGTGAAGGAAATCAAAAATGCAGGCAGACAAAAACAGAGGAACTGGAAATGCTATGTAGTGTTTCACACTCATTTCCCAGAGTTCTTTCACTGGGTGTAGCTGGTTCTATTCATTCATAAAAAAACAAATAGAACTGATTTGGTTCATCTCATTATTGAAGAGAGCTACATCCATCAGAATTGATAATCATATAGTGTTGTTGTTGAAGTATATAATGATCTGCTGGTCCTGCTCATTTCATTCACCATTAGTTCATGTAAGTCTCTCCAGGCCTCTCTGAAATCATCGTGCTGGTCATTTCTTACAGAATAATAATAGTCCATAACATTCATATACCACAATTTATTCAGCCATTCTCCAATTGATGGGCATCCACTTAGTTTCCAATTTCTGGCCACTACAAAGAGTGCTGCCACAAACATTCTTGCACATACAGGTTCCTTTCTCTCCTTTAAGATCTCTTTGGCATATAAGCCCAATAGTAACACTGCTGGATCAAAGGGTATGCACAGTTTGATAACTTTTTGAGCATAGTTCCAAATAGCTCTCCAGAATGGCTAGATATATTCACAATTCCACCAACAATGTATGTCTCCCAGTTTTTCCACATCCCCTCCAACAATCACCATTATCTTTTCCTGTCATCTTAGCCAATCTGACAGGTGTGTAGTGGTATCTCAGAGTTATCTTAATTTGCATTTCTCTGATTAATAATGACTTGGAGCATCTTCTCATATGGCTAGAAATAGTTTCAATTTCTTCATCTGAAAATTGTTCATATCCTTTGAAAGTTTTTCAATTTCTTCATAAAATAAAAGTAATGATCATTGTATTAATCACCTCTTTATACTGTTATGACCAAACACTTTTTTAAATAAAAATTTTTGAAGACTTTTTATATAGATATCACTTCCTTTTTTATTATTAATTTTATAATTATGACTTTTTTGACAGTACATATGCATGGATAATTTTTTACAACATCATTCCTTGCACTCACTTCTGTTCTGAATTTTCCCCTCCTTCCCTCCACCCCCTTCCCTAGATGGTATGCAGTCCCATACATATTAAATATGTTATAGTATATCCTAGATACAATATATGTGTGCAGAACAGAATTTTTTGTTGCACAGGAAGAATTGGATTCAGAAGGTAAAAATAACCTGGGTAGAAAAATAAAAATGCAAAAAGTTTACAGTGTTCCTTCTCTGGGTGTAGCTGGTTCTGTCCATCATTGATCAATTGGAACTGAATTAGATCTTCTCTTTGTTGAAGATATCCACTTCCATCAGAATACATCCTCATACAGTATTGTTGTTGAAGTGTATAATGATCTCCTGGTTCTGCTCATTTCACTCAGCATCAGTTCATGTAAGTCTTTCCAAGCCTCTCTGTATTCATCTTGCTGGTCATTTCTTATAGAACAGTAATATTCCATAACATTCATATACCACAATTTACCCAACCATTCTCCAATTGATGGGCATCCATTCACTTTCCAGTTTCTAGCCACTACAAAAAGAGCTGCCACAAACATTTTGGCACATATAGGTCCCTTTCCCTTCTTTAGTATTTCTTTGGGATATAAGGCTAGTCGTAGCACTCTTGGATCAAATGGTTTGATAACTTTTTGGGTATAATTCCAGATTGCTCTCCAGAATGGTTGGATTCTTTCACAACTCCACCAACAATGTATCAGTGTCCCAGTTTTTCCACATCCCTTCCAACATTCATCATTATTTTTTCCTGTCATCTTAGCTAATCTGATAGGTGTGTAGTGGTACCTCAGGTTGTCTTAATTTGCATGTCTCTGATCAATAGTGATTTGGAACACTCTTTCATATGAGTGGAAATAGTTTCAATTTCATCATCTGAAAATTGTCTGTTCATATCCTTTGACCATTTATCAATTGGAGAATGGCTTGATTTCGTATAAATTAGAGTCAGTTCTCTATATCTTTTGGAAATGAAGCCTTTATCAGAACTTTTAACTGTAAAAATGTTTTCCCAGTTTGTTACTTCCCTTCTAATTTAGTTTGCATTAGTTTTTGTTTGTACAAAAACTTTTTAATTTGATGTAAACAAAATTTTCTATTTTGTGATCAATAATGATCTCTAGTTCTCCTTTGGTCACAATTTCCTTCCTCCTCCACAAGTCTGAGAGGTAAACTATCCTATGTTCCTCTAATTTATTTATGATATCCTTTTTTATGCCTAAATCATGGACCCATTTTGATCTTATCTTGATAGATGGTATTAAGTGTGGGTCCATGCCTCATTTCTGCCATACTAATTTCCAGTTTTCCCAGCAGTTTTTTGTCAAATAATGAATTCTTATCCCAAAAGTTGGGATCTTTGGGTTTGTCAAACACTAGATTGCTATAGTTATTAACCATTTTGTCCTGTGAACCTAACCTATTCCACTGATCAAGGAGTCTTTCTTAGCCAATACCAAATGATTTTGGTGACTGCTGCTTTATAATATAGTTTTAGATCAAGTACAGCTAGGCCACCTTCATTTGATTTTTTTTTCATTAATTCCCTTGAAATTCTCCACGTTTTGTTCTTCTATATGAATTTTGTTATTTTTTCTAGATCATTAAAATAGTTTCTTGGGAATCTGATTGGTATAGCACTAAATAAATAAATTAGTTTAAGGAGTATTGTCATCTTTATTATATTCACTTGGCCTATCCAAGAGCACTTAATGTCTTTCCAATTATTTAAATCTGACTTTATTTTTGTGGCAAGTGTTTTGTAATTTTGTTCATATAATTCCTGACTTTCCTTTGGTAGATAGATTCCCAAATATTTTATATTATTGACATTTATTTTGAATGGAATTTCTCTTTGTATCTCCTGCTGTTGGATTTTGTTGGTAATGTATAAAAGTGCTGAGCATTTATGTGGATTTATTTTGTAACCTGCAACTTTGCTAAAGTTATGAATTATTTCTAATAGCTTTTTAGTAGAATCTCTGGGGTTCTCTAAGTATGCCATCATATCATCTGCAAAGTGATAGTTTGGTTTCTTCATTACCTACTCTAATTCTTTGAATCTCTTTCTCAGCTCTCATTGCTGAGGCTAGCATTTCTAATACAATATTGAATAGTAATGTGATAGTGGACAACCTTGTTTCACTCCTGATCTTACTGGGAAAGGTTCCAGTTTATTGCCATTACATATGATGCTTACTGACGGTTTTAAATATATGCTTCTGACTATTTTAAAGAATAGTCCATTTATTCCTATACTCTCAAGTGTTTTTAGTAGGAATGGATGTTGGATTTTGTCAAATGCTTTTTCTGCATCTATTGAGGTGATCATATGGTTTTCATTAATTTGGTTATTGATATATTATGCTAATAGTTTTCCTAATATTGAACCAGCCCTGCATTCCTGGTATAAATCCCACTTGGTCATAGTGTATTATCCTGGGGATGATTTTCTGTAATCTTTTTGCCAATATTTTAAGATTTTAGCATAAATATTCATTAGGGAGATTGGTCTATAATTTTCTTTCTCTGTTTTCAACCTACCTAGTTTAGGTATCAGTACCATGTTTGTGTCATAAAAGGAATTTGGTAGGACTCCTTCAATCCCTATTTTTTCAAATAGTTTATATAGCATTGGAGTTAATTGTTCTCTAAATGTTTGGTAGAATTCACTTGTAAATCCATCTGGTCCTGGGGATTTTTTCTTAGGGTGTTGGTTAATAGCTTGTTCTATTTCTTTTTCTAAAATGGGACTATTTAGACTATTTACTTCTTCCTCTGTTAATCTGGGCAAGCTATATTTTTGAAGGTATTCTTCCATTTCATTTAAGTTATTGAATTTATTGGCATAAAGTTGGGCAAAGTAACTCCTAATTATTGTTCTAATTTCCTCTTCATTAGTGGCAAATTCTCCCTTTTCATTTTTAAAATTAACAATTTGATTTTCCTCTTTCCTTTTTAAAATCAGATTTAGTAAGGGTTTGTCTGTTTTGTTGGTTTTTTCCATAGAACCAACTCTTAATTTTATTAATTCAATAGTTTTTTTACTTTCAATTTTATTAATCTCTCCTTTTATTTTTAAAATTTCAAGTTTCGTGTTTGTCTAGGGGGTTTTAATTTGTTCCTTTTCTAGCATTTTTAGTTGTAAGCTCAATTCAATGACCTTATCTTTCTCTATTTTATGCATGTAGGCCTCTAGAGAGAAAAAATTTCCCCTTATTACTGCTTTGGCTGTATCCCACACATTTTGGTATGATGTCTCATTATTGTCATTTTTTTGGGTGAAGTTATTATGTCTATGATTTGCTGTTTCACCCAATCATTCTTTAGTATGAGATTATTTAGTTTCCAATTATTTTTTGGTCTCTTTTCCCCTGGTTTTTTATTGAATGTAATTTTCATTGCATCGTGGTCTGAAAAGGATGCCTTTACTATTTCTGCCTTACTGCATTTGAGTTTGAGGTTTTTATGTCCTAATATGTGGTCAATTTTTGTATAGGTTCCATGAACTGCTGAGAAGAAAGTGTACTCTTGTCTCCATTTAATTTTCTCCAAAGATCTATCATATCAAACTTTTCTAGTATTCTATTTACCTCTTTGACTTCTTATTTTGTGGTTTGATTTATCTAATTCTGAGAATGCAAGGTTGAGATCTCCCACTATTATAGTTTTGCTGTCTATTTCTTCTTGCAGCTCTCTTAATTTCTCTTTTAAGAATTTAGATGCTGGACCACTTGGTGCATATATGTTTAATATTGATACTGCTTCATTATCTATGCTATCCTTTAGCAGGATATAGTGCCCTTCCTTATCTCTTTTAATTAGATCAATTTTTATTTTTGCTTGTAGATACTACTTCCTAATGAATATCTTCTCTATAGAACCTGCCCTTATAACAAAAAGTTGATTAATCAAAAAGTATTTAAGCAAAACAAACCAACTCACTGGCCACATCTGACAACAAATGTCTTGTTCTGCTTGACCTCTATGTTGGAAGGAGAGGAGTATGTTTCAACCATTAGTTTTATGAAGTCAACATGGGACTGATCAGAATTCTGATTCTTTTGTTTTCCTTACATTATTGTCATCACATGTGACTTGTTCCCATAGGTCTTATAAAAACTCTACCTCAATTTATACAAATCTTTCCTTTTTTCTGAATGTTTCATATTTGTTTTTGTTACCATGCAAAATATCTATCACAATTTATTCATTCTTTGCCTGGCTGATGGGCATTCACTTTGCACAAAAACTGTTGCTGTAAATATTTTCGTATATATAGGACCTCCTTGGGTTATTATGCCTTTGAACAATGTAGCAGCTGCATCAAAGGGACATACAATTCACAATCTTTTCTAGTAATGTTCCAAATTGTTTTCTAGAGAAATTCATAATGACTTAAGGTTTTTTGGTATGCTTGTCTTTTTAATGTTCCAGGAACTTTTACATTTTGTCATCTTTACTAATTCTCATGGATTTTGGCCTCAAAGCTGTTTTAATTTTCATATCTCTTCTTAGCAGTTATTAAGTGCATTATTGTATGAATGAATGAATGGAAAAATATTTATTAAAGTGCTTTTTAATATGCTAAAAACTACTGGAGAAATAATGAGCCCTTAAAGAATTGACATTCTCATTGGAGAAGGGAAATGATACTTAAGATGAAAAGGGAACAAATGTATCATGGTTTGTTTGGAAAGTTACACTTTATGTGTTCAGACTTATAATGAAAGGTGCTATCCATCTCCAGAGAAAAATTGGTAGGTCAAATCAGTGGGGAATAAATTGCCAAACCCTTCCCAGTAATGCTATCGATTTTGATTTAAATATGGTTTAGAATTGGAAAAAAGGTATTGGGGAAAGTAAGAGTTGTGGGTTTGTGCTTGAGAATAAGGCAGCTCAAAAGAAGATGGCCAGTGAGTAGAGGGGAAAATGGCTAGCATCAGTCTGGCCTAAAGAAATGCTCACTAAGCAAGGCATTGATGCTTTGGGGGCAAAAGTTCTGGAAATGAAAGCATTAAGAGTAGTCTCTGGTCTAGGAAGAAAGGTGGCTGGTAAAAAGATGGTCTAAGAATGTAGTTTAAAGTTTTTCTTTTGAAAATTACCCTTCAAAGCTATGGTGTATGGTTGTCATGGAATATTATTGTTCTACAGGAAGTGATGAGCAGGATGCTCTTGGAAAAACAAACAAACCCTGGAAAGTCTTCCAAGAACTCAAGAAAAATGAAGTATACTGTATACA
This sequence comes from Sminthopsis crassicaudata, assembly GCF_048593235.1. Taxonomy (NCBI): domain Eukaryota; kingdom Metazoa; phylum Chordata; class Mammalia; order Dasyuromorphia; family Dasyuridae; genus Sminthopsis; species Sminthopsis crassicaudata. Next base: position 440,433,852 of record NC_133618.1, on the reverse strand, counting down.
AAGTAATAACAATGTTCTGGGATGATCAGCTGTAAGTGATTTTGCTATTCTCAGCAGTATAATGATCCATGACTGCTCTGAAAGACTTATGATGAAAAATCCTATCCATACTCAGAGAAGAAACTAATTGTGTCTGAATACAGATTGAATCATACACTCTTTTATTTTTCTTGAGGGTTTTTTTTTTGGGGGGGAGATCTATGTTTTCTTTCACAACATGACTTTTATGGAAATGTTTTGTATAAAATCATTTGTGGTTTTTTAATAGGAGCTGGGGGTGGGGATAAAAAAGAGAATCTGTAACTCAAAAGTTTAAAAAAAAGTGTAAAAAATTATAATGTAAATATGTAAAAATATAATTATATTAATAATTATTAATATAATCAATTAAATATTAAATATGGGAAATATTAATAAATAAGATTATAAACTAAAAAAAAAGTAAATTACCTATTCAGATTCTTTGACCATTTCATCAATTGGGGAATATATGTGTATGACATACAAGTATTTATGTTCTGGACACACATATATAACATACATCTATATCATTATATAGTATGCATATGCATGTATGTTGTATACAATATAGGTATATACTATATATGATATAATACAAGTGTATATGATACATGCATATGACATAATAATGTGTACATAATATATTGAATATTATATATTCACATGTGCAATGTGGTGTGTGTGTGTATGCTTATGGATGTATCAATTCCCTCTATATCTTGGATATCAGACTTTTATCAGAGATATTCTAAGAGTCAGTTATGTGGTGCAGTGCATAAAGTGTGGACCTGGAATCAGGAAAACCATAGTTCAGATCTGACCTCAGGTACTTACTAGCTGTGTAACTTTGGGCAAGTCACTTAATCCTGTTTCCCTTAATTTCTTAGTCTATAAAAATGAATTGGTGAAAGACAAAGCAAACCACTCCAAAATCTTTTTCAAGAAAACCCCAAATGGAGTCATGAAGAATTGAATACAACTGAAACATAATTCTTCAAAGTTTGCAAAATATGCTTACTATAAATTATCTCATTTGCTCTTCACAAAGCCCAGTGAGGGAGCCACTATTATTTTTTTTTATTGATTAGGAAACAAATTTAGAGGGACTAAATTATCTACCCACAATTGTACAACATCTGCAGTAGATTTTGAACCCCAAGTCTCCCTGCCTCCAATCCCAGTGCTCTGTATACCCCTCCCATGATAGCTAACACTCAGTAATATTTGGTCACAGCCTTGTAACAGCACCAGACTCTTAGAACTATGGGTATTCTAAGAACAGCATTTGGATTAGAATAATAATAAATAAAAATGTTTCTGGCAGGTTTGTAACTAAAATGAAGAACTTAACATTAATATTTTCTTTGATAATCTAATACAAAAATTCCATAGAGGTAATTGCCTAGACCTACCCCTGGGTTTAAAAAAATCAACTATATGATTATAGAATGGTCAAGATTTCCTACAGCAAGTGTGGGGAAAAAAAGGTCTACTCATTGGAGGGATGGCAAATGTTAGGTTAGACATCACAATGAGAAAGCTGGATGTAAGCAATGTGGTACAATTGGCCTTGATTCTTAAGAACTAAAAGATCTAGATTTCAGTTTTCCCTGCCCCACCCAACCCTTGCTCTCCTCACTAGGACAATTACTGGGAAGATGACTTGGGTAAAGAAACTTCATCCTGATGAACCTCAGAGTTTCTTAACTTGCAAAATGAGCTTGATAATTTTTTCTACATCTTGGGATTGTTTGTGATATATTTTGTAAAACTTCATATACCATAGAAATGTGTTCACTATCAGCAAACCTACTTTGTGGAATTCCTGGGTGGATCAGGTAAAGTAATGGGTATGAACACCTCCTGGAACCTTCAAGTACTACCAAAATTTAAGTTCATTACCATTCTTTTAAGCCAGATCATCTGACTCCCAAATCAAGATTTTCCTTAACATCATACTAGCTCACAATTAAATGAAACATTTATAAAGCACTTAGTACAGTGCTTCAAACATTCAATTGTTTCATTTCCTCCTACTCTCAGTTCCCCACTTTGTCTGTCCTAATAATCCATGTTGCTCTATGCCCAGAGTGCTGTAAAAACCATACATAATCTTTGATCAATAAATATCTGTTAGGCCTGTATTTTAAAGAAATAAAAAATAAAAAAGGAAAAGGATATATATGTACAAAAATATTTACAGCAACTCTTAGTGGTGGCAAGGAATTGAAAACTCTGGAATGTCCTTCAATTGGGGAATGGGTGAACAAATTGTAGCATATGATTATAATAGATTACTATTTTATTCTAAGAAATGATGAGCAGGATACTCTCAGAAAAATATGGAAAGGCTTACATGAACTGGTACATAGTGAAATAAGCAGAAACAGGAGAACATTATACATAGTAACAACAATATTGTATAATGATGTAGTATGAATAACTTGTTCTCAGCAATACAATGATCCAGGATAATTCTGTAAGACTTATGATGAAAAGGTGCTGAACATCTCCAGAGAAAAAACTGGTAGAGACTGATGTAGATCAAAGATGCTTTTTTCTTTAATTTTCTTGGGGGTTTTTGTCTGTGTTTTCTTTCACAGAATGACTTACATGGAAATAAATGTGTTTTGCATGACTGTACATATATAACATGTCAAATTGCTTGTCTTCTCAACATTGGGGGAGAAGGGACGAAGAAAATTTGGGATTCAAAATTGAGGAAGAAAGAATTTAAGATTGTTCTTATATGAAATTGGGGGAAAACAAAATATTAAGATTTAAAAAAAAACTTACTGTAGAAGAAGTAGAACGAATAAGGGGTGTTTACATTGGTTAAAAGAAAACTGAAGAGACATATGAGAGCTGATTTCAAAGTACTCGAAGGGCCATCCTGGGGATGGAAGTATTAAATTTGTTCTGCTTGGTCACAAACAACAACTAGAAGCAATGGGTAGAAGCTATAAAGAGGCAATTTCAGACTGGAAAAAGGAAATTTTTAACAACTAGAACTGTGCAAAAATGGAAGGGCCTGCTCTGAAAGGTCATCATTTCCTTGGTGAGTCTTCAAGTGGAAGTTGGGTGATCCATTATTGGGGTCAGTAGAGTCAGGACTCCTTTAAAAGATGGCTTGACCTATTTTGCCATTGAGGTCCCTCCCAGCTCTCAAATCCTGTGATTTCTGAAGCAGAAAGAGAAATATTTATCTCCCCATTTGTATACCAAAGGGCTACATAAAGGCCTCCATCCGGGGTTTTTTCCTAAGCTCCATTATTTTCCAATTGGAGAGTGAATTAGCATCATCAGGGTCCATCAGGGTCCAACATTTAGATGCAGGCGCCTGTCAATTCCCCTTCTCCATCCCTCACATTTTCCATATCTTTGATCATAACTGAAATAGTTTTGTTTTTCTTCACTATTGGATCTTTTCCTCTCAGATTTTTTCCCCAATGAGCTCCCAGCAGAGGGAGTGAGAAGAGAAAGGATGGGAATAAACAATGGCCTAGACTCTCACAGCTACAAAGAATATCAGCAGAATCATGGTAAAATCTATCTAAATTTCAGAGGACTTTTAGAGTCCACATAGTCCAATCCTCTCACTTTTTAGATGAGGAAATTCAGACGCAGAGATGTTTAGGAAAAATTTGTCCAAGGACACAGGAGATTAAGAGGTCCTCTGAATCCTCAAGTCAGTGCTTCTTCCACAGTCTAACCTCCCATTAACTGAAGTAATCTCCTTCATGGGAATTCTGGGAAGAGCCATTCAACCTCTGACTGAACACTCCCATCTATGGGGAGCTGACATTTTATGAGACAAGTTAGTTCTTACATTGAATTGAAATCTACCTTACTACAATTTTCCTCACTATTCCTAACTTTGTCCTCTGATACTATGGGACAATCCTTCACATGCGTGGAGACAAGACGTCATATCTTCCTCCCCTCCTAAGCTCTCTTTTATAAGTTAACCATTCCCCTACTAGAGCAATATGGAACTCTGCCCAAAAAGTTATCAAACTGTGCATACCCTTTGACCCAGCAGTGTTTCTACTGGGCCTATATCCCAAAGAGATCTTAAAGGAGGGAAAGGGACCCACACATGCCCAAAAATGTTTATTACAGCCCTTTTTGTAGTGGCAAGAAACTGGAAACTAAATGGATGCCCATTAGTTGGAGAATGGCTAAATATAATGGTTTGTGAATGTTATGGAATATTAGTGTTCTGTAAGAAATGACCAGCAGGATGAATATAGAAAGGCCTGGAGAGACTTACATGAACTGATGCTGAATGAAGTAAATAGAACCAGAAAATCATTATATAAGGCAACAACAAGACTATACGATGATCAATTCTGATGGATGTGGCTCTTTTCATCAGTGAGATGATTCAGGCCAGTTCCAATGGTCTTGTGATGGAGAGCTCTCTGTACCCAGAGAGAGGCCTATGGGGACTGAGTGTAGATCACAACATAGTATTTTTACTTTTTTTGTTATTTGCTTGCATTTTTTCTTTTTTCCCCCTTTTTGATTTGATTTTTCTTGTGCAGCATGATAATTGTGAAAATATGTACAGAAGAATTGCACTTCTTTAACATATATTGAATTTACTTGCCATCTAGGGAAGGGGATGGGGAAGGAAGGGAGAAAAAAATTTGGAACACAAAGTTTTGCAAGAATGGATATTAGAAACTATGCATGTTTTTTTTAAATAAAAAGCTTTATATATATATATATATATATATAAACACATCCCTCACCTAACCATTAGCACAGTATATAAGAGTGATAATCTTGGAATTAAGACACTTGGATTCAAATCTTACCTCACCTTACTAATTATGCAGTTCTGGCTAAATTACTGTGTCTCGTTTTCCTCAACTGTAATATGAGGGGTTTGGACTTAAGGGCTTAAAGGATTGACTCTTAAATTGATCATCTATGATCTTCATCCCATCTTCAGAGGTCAGTTTCATCTCTTTTCTTCCTTTTGTATCAGTGCTTTTTCCTACAATGTGGTACCAGAAATGAATTTGGGGCCTGGCTTGGGTATAATCTTATCTCCCAATTAAGAGAAAAAGTCAAAAGGCTTTTGGGTGAGAAACATTTCCTAAAAACACCCTCTCTTACCTCTGTTATTTTTCCTCCCTTTTTTTTTCTCATGTCAGAGTATGGAGGAGACCTCCCACAAGGAAATAGCCAGGTATAGTGAGAAGAGGTCTGGTTTCGGAATTGGAATACCTGATTTCCAATACTGGTTCTAATCTCTCAGCATAGGACTTCTAGGCCTCTTCCAAAGCCAAGGCCATTTCTTTTCCTTCTTTCCTCAATCTCTTTCTGAAACTAAACCAGGTATGAGAGATGCATAAAGGCACTGGAGAATTTCCAGCTAAGGGTTAGCTAGAGGCAAGGCCAGTGTATTCCTTGCTCTTAAAACTGAAGAAAGAGACATGACAACAGTTATCAATGCTTGTGCTGGCCAATATTCAATACTTGTTTGGTTCAACAGCCCAAGTCTCCATGGCTTTTCCAGACCTCTGTCCTGCTTGTGGAAGCCTGAGCAAGGGGCCAGCATCGTCTCTGTCACTGATGCTGTTCCTATCTCTTCTCCTTAGCTTTCGAAGAAAATGCCAGGAATCTTATAAGTAGGCATGAGTTCCTTGAGATGGTATCTGGGAGCAGAGATCCCCTCTATCAGTCTCAAGGGGGGAAGGATCTTTTTTGAAGGAGATTCTACTTTTGCATTAAAGATGGGATAAGAACCCCTTGGCTCCTTCCCTAAGTTCTTCAGATCTAGAATTCCAGACAGAGGTGAATAGAGGCACTTTTTTCGGGTCCGGAATGCAGTGAACATCTCATACGGAGGAAATTCTGTCAAGAGTTTCAGTAGGTCCTTCCGGAAAACGTTCCATGAATTCTCCCTCAAGATCTTCTGGCACATAATATTGTCTCTAAAAAAGGAGACAAAAAGCCCTTTGTGAAGAGAGTTGGCAGACACACTGGGATGTACAGCAATCAGAGGAGCAAGGTAGATCACAATTTAGGGTTCCACCTTCATTCATTACCTTCTCCTCATGGGGAAGAAGATGCTAGGAGGTAGAAGTCTAGTCAAAAAGCTAGCAATGTTCAGGAGTGAAGAGGGAGAAAATTTGGATTAGCAGCTGAAAAATGAAAAAGATAATGCCGCATTTGGAAGTGACAGAAAATAAGCATCAGGATTTACCTAGGAAGACTTTCCTCCCACCAGCAATTTTCCAAAAGATCCATGTGTTTAATTGTAGCTTATATATGAGCCCAACTTGGGAAAAAGGGAAGAGATCTACAGGTCATAGAGGAGCACAAGCAGATGCACATGATAATTGAGAAGAAGAGAATAACCAGTTATTACGTGCCTACTATGTGCCAGACACTGTTAAGTACTTTGGAAATATTATCTCATTTAATAATAGGGTCTGAGAAATTTTAAATGGAATGCCCTGTTTCACTAAAGCAAATGAGTCAGTCAATAACAAGTCAGTGAACAGCCTGTTTTGACAGACAGGTGCCTTAGAGATGGCAAAATGAGCTTTCCCATTATCACATTCTTGGAATTGGAACTGATTCCATTTTGTGATCTATTCTAGCACACAGGACTGTCCTTGAACCCTGATGATCCTAATGAGGAAAGATTGGCCAGTAGCAAGGGATGTGTACTAGGTTCATAAAAAGGGGTGGGAAGTGGGAAACAGAACAGTCTTTCTGTGGGTCTTTAAAATTACAGGAATAAAATTACAGGAATAATAGCCACCAGAAATTTGGAACCCAAGACCAGCAAAGTGTTCTGGAGCTTGAGTCTAACCCAACCACAGTTGGAGTAGCCATTTACTACTTTGATCCAATCATTGTTGACTTGGCCATTTACTACTGCTGTGACCTTGAGTGAGTCCTCTGATTTTCATCTTCTTCAACTATAAAAAGAGGAGGTGGAACTAGATTATCTCTAAAGTTCTTTCTAATCAATGATCCTAAAAGATTTTCAGCTCCATTCTAAAATTCTTTTTGCTGAGACAATTGGGATTAAGTGACTTGCCCAAGGTCACACAGCTAGGATCAAATTTGAACTCAGGTCCTCCTGACTTCAGGGGCTGTGCTCTGTCCACTGTGCTATCTAGCTACTCCCATTCTAAAATTCCTTATGGCTAGATTGCTTCATGTAAATCCCAGCTTTTTCCCATAAGATGATCACAAGGGGACACAATATACATGCTTTATTTTAGACAAATAGGGCTGAGTCATATTAAAAAAAAAAAAACTTTCTTTTTAGTAAAACTGAAATATTAAGAAATAATATTTTTCTGAAATGTTCTTTCTATATTCCTAGGAAAAACCCTTGGAAAAGTGGATGGTAGATCAAAATGGATTATGTAGCTAACTTTTTTTTTTTCAACAAAAAGTAACTGTGGTCTTGTGTAATTATGCATTCCCCAGCCACCCAAAGTGATTGGTGCCATGACTCCTCCTTCTCTAATGAAAAAGAATATCAATATCTATTGCAGGGAGCAGGTCCCTTTGTTTTGCTCCAGGAGTGGGTGAGTGGGCGATCCAAGAAGACATGGGAACATGTCTTGGTTACTCAACAATGTTAATCGGAACTATTTTTATGTACTGTAGTTTTTTCATATTCATGATTTCCACAAATATTACTTCAAATCTTCTTGGGGTAGAAAACCATGTCAAAGGGCATAGGGACCATGCCAATTAAAACATCTCTCACCCTCTCTCTCTCTCTCTCTGTCTCTCTCTCTCTCTCTCTGATACACACATACACACACACACACACTCACACACATGAATTCTGTCTGTGTTATAAATGCTTGGATATTAAGTTCAAATCAAATTAAATTTTTGCCTAAAAATGCAGAATAGAATGTTAGTATAATTTATTCATATTCTAATGCCTAATAGAAGACAGCATGGGGCCCAGGACTGCTTCTTTAAATACTATTTGTATAGCTAACTAAATAGAGTAAGGGACCTTTTACAGTCTTAGAGAAAACTTTTTGAAGCAGTGCTGTCCCAATCTTGCTGATTAATAATTAAGTTCACATAATCTGACCATTTAAGAGAAAAGCCAACTTTGTTAGACACCCTAAGAGGTACTTTTTCATTTATGTTCATGTCTGTATTGGTGTCCCTCTTGTATTGTTGTTTGTGGTAAGCCTTATTATGCCACAATAGACCCATATCTTATGAAATTTTAAATCACCTACTACTCTGGGACTAAGCCAATTTAAGTTGTAGATGACCCCACCTGGTCATCCAACAAAGGAAAAGACCAAGTTCTGAGAAAAACAAAGGAAAAATTGTGCCTAGTCATAGAGTATGGCTGATGAGTAAGTTTTTCTGACTCTCTTTTCAGAGTGCTAGGTAGGCAGCAAATCTAAATAGCAGATCACACAAAACTGTGGGGCCCAATTCATGACCAGCTGCTTAATAACTCCTCTCCATTCTAGGAAATCCATTAAGTCCATTGGCCTCTGTCTAGGGACTTTCAATTGACTAAAAGTGATAAAGAGAACGGCTGGACTCAAAATCATAAGATCCTCTGCCATGGGAAATGTGGCCAGAGATACCTCTGTGCCAAAAGAAAGAGACCAAGTTGGTTTTTTTATTGGTCAGTAACCTTGAGTAAGAAGTCTTCCATCAAGCAGGTAAGGTCAGTACTACGTGTCCTTGTACAAAACAATTCATCTCCTGACTGGGTATTCTCTGACTGAAATGATTTCTCTCCTTCTCTCTACTTCCTGGCATCCGTGATGTCCAAATCCCAGTTAAAATCCCATCTCCTACAAGAAATCTTTCTTGATCCTCCTTAATGCTAATACTTTCCACTTCTTATCACCAATTTATTCTTTATATATCTTACTTGTACAATCTTTTATGTTTTCTCCTCATTAGTATATGAGCTCCTTGAGAGGAAGAACTATCTTTTGTAATTTTTTTTTAAATCCCCAGCATTTAGCACAATATCTGGTACATAATAAATACTTGATTTGACTCTCAATCTGGAAAAAAAATTGGAAGAATTTCAAACAGTGAAACAAAGAACATATGAATGCTTCTGTCCCTAGAAAAGCTGATGTTTTTTATCTCTCCTACTAGAAAAATAAAGAAAATTCTTATCAAAATGATTTGGTTAAAGCTTTTTTTAAAGAATCCTTCTTTAAATTAAATTGAATCAGTGGATTTTTGGTTGTATGAATGAATGTTGGTAGGAATGGAAATGTTTGCTTTTTCTGCGAGTGTATATTGATATCCATTCAGTAAAAAAATGGTCAGAGTATAAACAAAGCTGAAACCAACTGAAAATTTTTGTTTCCCATGACTCCGATAACAGAGAAAGAAAAAAGTCTTCTCCCAGTTTTGAAACTAAGTCTTATCTGGTGCAGGAATTTTTTGCTTAGATTTTCTTTTGTTTGCCTTCAAAAAAATGAGTGAAATAACTTGAAAAAAAAAGACAAAATTTCATTTTATGAGTCAATCAGGAATTTGCCTGACCACTTTGAGCTTCTCAATAATTTGAGAAAAAATAATTCCTTAGGGTAAATTAGAAACAAAATCACTTAAAAGGAATTAGGATAGACTGTATATTTGCAAGTTCTTAAATAAGAAACTAAATTGGAAGTATTTTGCTAGGCAAAATGAGAAAATGTCTATAAACCTGGAAATTTCAGCTCTCATCAAAAGATAAATTCACCATGAATTTGAGAACCATGAGAAGATTGTGCTTAGAGAAAAAGGAAACAATCTCAAAACCATATGAAAAATTACTTGAACACATAGAAATAGAAGGCTAATGGGGCAGATAGATGGTGCAGTAGATAGAGCACTAGCCCTGAAGTCCAAGAAGACCAGAGTTCAAATGTGACCTCAGACACTTAACACCTTCCTAGCTCTGGTAATTCCTGGGCAAGTCACTTAACCCCAATTACTTTGCCAAAAATAAATATATATGTATATATATATGGCTAAAAAATTAAACACCATTAGTAAAGGAAACACTGAATATAAAGAAATTGCAGTTCTGAAATTTGCAAAGATCAGTCTGGATTAATCAGCGTCCCTAATTAAAATTAAAAAGAAATTAGAGAGTTTTTACATGGACATGGTGTTGGCTCAAGGTTTATTTAAAAGACAATATATAAAGATGCTAACAAGAAAAAAATCTGACATTTCAATAGAGTGGTGGTATAAATTCATCTAGAAGTCAGATCAGTTATGTCAATTTCTGATTCCCTAAAGGTAGGAAATAGAGCTAGGAGTTTTCATTTCAACAGGAACTGTGACAAAGTCCTCAGTCATCTCCAGTCGTCTTGATCTGTATCTGGCCACTGGACCCAGAGACTCTGGAAGGGAAAGTGAGGCAGGGGATCTTGCCAGCCCTCCCTCACTGAAATCCAGTTCACTTGAGTGTCATGGCATCTCCTCCCTGATGTCATGATCTTCAAGAATGAAGAACAAACAACAATAACAAAACTTTTTGCCAGTTTCAGAATTTTCAGCAAGGGCCAAGTTGGGAAAACATCAGAGGAAAAAAAGAAAAGCTCAGGACTACAGAAATCAGCAGTGCAAATTTTAGGAAATTTTTCAAGATCCCATTGAAATAAGAGCAGAAGAATGAAACTGGCATGCTTGCAGAACTGTGAACTCCACTTGAAGAAATGCATATTTCTTCCTTGGGGATTTGGAGTTGGTTTTTGCTAATGATTTCCAAGCTTAATTTCACAAGTTCTGGTATTCTTGTGGATGTAGAAAAGTTGCTAGAATCACATAGCAACCTTCAAAATGGAACAATTTAAAATTTGGATTTATATTGGGTTTAATAAATTAATTGGGGACAATTATTATTCACAACAGAGTCATTTTGGGTTCTGAATGTCAACTGCTGGTGTCACACATTCTTTGTAGCTGAGAGAGAAGACATAATAACTACTCTATTCTCTGAATACAACTAATTAGTTGCATTTACTAAATTTACTAAAAGTGAACTTTTATTATTAAAGGTGCCGATTAGGTGACAGGCATTGTACTGAGTACTGGGGTGGGGATACAAAAAGACCAAAGACAGTCAGTCCCCTGCCCTCAAGAAACTTACAATATAATTTTAAAAACCCAACATTCAGTAATTGTTATAATAGAAATGATGAGCAGTCACAACACCAATACTAGACATGAATACCAAGAGATTCAGAAAAGAAAAAAAAAAAGGAAAATTATCTTTATGTGCAAAAAATATTCATAGAATCTCTCTTCTCAGGGCAAAAAAGTTGGAAATTGAGAGAATGCCCCTGATAAGTGTTTGTGATAGAACATTATTGTTTATGGGAGATGATGAGCAGGATACTCTCAGAAAGAAAGAAAAAAAAAAAAAACACCTGGAAAGTCCTCCATGAACTCAAGCAAAGTAAAATGTATTGTATACAAAGTAATGGCAATTTTATGATCAACTGTGAGCAGCACTTATGATGAAAAATCCTATTCATACTCAGAGAAGGAACTGATGATCAACTGTGAGTTTTTATTTTCATTAGAGTGGAAGAGCTATATTTTCTTTCACAACTTGATTTTTATGGAAATGTTTTGCATAACTTCACATGTGGCTTCTTAATTTTGGGTGAGGATAAGGGAGAGAATCTGAAACTTAAAATTTTTAAAAACAAATGTAAAAATTTTTTTTTGTTTTGAATGCAACAAGGAAAAGATAATATTAAAAAAAAGATAAACAGACTGATTTTAGAAAAGCCTTGAAAGACTTACATGAATTGATGCTAAGTAAAGTGAATAGAATGAAGAGACATAACAACATTATTATGTGATGATCAATTGTAATGAACTTGGCTCTTTTCAACAAGAGGTGATTCAAAACAATTCCAATAGACTTGGGATGAAAAATGCTATTTGAATTCAGAGACAGGAATTCAGGACAATGGAGATTGAATGTGGATCAAAGCACAGTATTTTTACCTTGTTTTTTTTTTTTTTTCTAGTATTTTTTCCCTTTTGATCTGATTTTTTTGCACAATATGATGAATATAAAAATATGTTTAGAAGAATTGCATATGTTTAACCTATATAAGATTGCTTTGCTGTCTTAGGGAGGGGGGTGAAGGAGGGAGAGATAAAATTTTGGAACACAGAATTTTGCAAGGTAAATGTTGAAAACTATCTTTGCATGTATGTGAAAAAATAAAATATTTTTTAAAAGATTCAAACAACCTCTATCATAAGTAAATGGAACGGTTTTTCTGTTTAATTTGGAGATGTATTTCACTAGATGAATGTTATTATACTAGTCATAAGTTTTGTTTAGTGCTTATATTTTAAATTCATGAGATTTTAAAAAAATTAATGTCCATGAGATTTTTAAAAAATTAGTGTCATGTTTTTAAGGTTTTGTTATGCTGTACTTTCAGAAAAACATCATGTAAAAGTGATTTAGATTTTGGAATAATACAGTAGTTTGATTTCTTTTTAACATGAGGAGGATGGCTGTTCTTTGATCTGAATGCTATCATTTTATAAATTTGAACTTATCAGTTATTAGAGACTTTGGACTCTCTTGAGAAGGTGGATTTCCCTTCTCGGAGGTCTTCAAGCAGAGACTAAATGACTACTTATCAGATTTGTAATAGTTGGGGTACGGATTAGACTAGGTAGCTACTGAGATCCTTTCCAACTTCCAAACTTTGTGAGTCTATGAATTCCAACTTCAGAAAATATAGTAGGTAGGTTACATTCTTACAGTGTGGACTTATGAGAATAAAACTATTTTATTAGCAAGACAAAGATGTTATTTTTCTATTAAAATACTTCTCCCTTTTCCAGTGCATATCCATGTGAGGTTACATTTTCTTTATATACTTTCAGATAACATATTGCAACAGATTGAATCCAGAAGCAGGCCAATTCAACTGTCTGCTATAAAGCCAGACATTATAGAGATTTGCAAAAAAATATGCGTAATACCATTCTTCTCACTTAATTTTATTGTTTTGGAAAATATTTTATTCATAAAATATTGATGTTCACGGGTAATGGTTTTATTATTGTTTTTAATAAATTAATAAATATTTTTATCAGTTTTAATTTCTAATTGAATAAATATAAATAGATGTAACCCACATAAACTAAAGCTCTTTGGGATCTTTTAAGATAATCAAAGAGTTTGGGGACAGCTAAATGACACAGTGACTCTAGTCTCTAACTGGAGTTAGGAAGATTTAATTTCTGGAGTTCAAATCTGGCCTCAGACACAAGCTAGCTGTATGGCCTTGGGCATTTTACTTAATCTGTTTACCTCAGTTTCCTCATTTACAAAAAAAAGAAAAAAACAAACCTAAACTGAAGAAGGAAATGGCAAACTCCTGTAATGTCTTTGCCAAGAAAACCCCAAAGGGGATCATAAAGTGTTGACATGACTGAAAAACATCACCAACAACAGTCACCTTGAATTCCTGAAAAAGAACATTTTGACCAAAAGAGAAGTATTAGGGGAAAACAAACAAACAAACAAACAAAACTCTGGACTCGTACTTTAGAATGTAAGCTCCTGGAGGGCAAAGACTGTTTTAACTTTTGTTTTCTAACCCCAGCAATAAACACAGTATTAGACATGTAGTAGTACCTAATAAATACACTGATTGATTGGGCTTGGCGTTTAGGAGAGGGTCTAGGGTCTGAATTTATGGAACATTTAGGTCCTCATCATCAAATCATGGAATTTTAGAGTTAGAAGGTCAGCTTCTCTCTTGAACATACCATCTCCTCTGAGCTCATCCTGTGTTCTCAATCTTTTCACAGCCAAACTAGGAAAAGCTACCTCTATCCTCAGTCCCTCCATTGCCTTTCCACCCACTCACTCAATTCTCTATCTTTTGCAATCTGGCTTCCACACTCTTAATTCAACTGAAAATACTCTTTCCAAAGTTACCAAAGATCTCTTCATTAAAAAACCTAATGGTTTTTTATTCATTCTATCTTCCAGAATGCAGCATTTAATTCTGATTACCATCCTCTTCTCTAGGATACTCTCTGGGTTGGTTTCTATTTTACATTATTCTCTCAGTTCTTTCCTCCTACTTGACTGACTTCTGCCCTCAGTCTTTTTGGCTGGATCACTTACATCATACTCCCTATACTGTATCTGAAGGTTCTATATGCTCTTCTTCCTTCCATCCCTCCCTCCCTTTTTCTTTTTCTTTCTCTCTCTCTTTCCTCTCCTGTCTCTCCCTTTTTTTCCCTCTCTCCTCTTCTCCTCTCTGTCTCTGTCTCTCTGTCTCTCTCCCTCCTTGTCTCTACTCCCCTCACCTCATCAGCTCTTATAGGGTTTGATTTTCAGCTCTTTGTAGAGTCATACACACCCACACAGAGACATACACACCCACACACCCCCACACACACATACACACACACACACATACATACATACATATAAAACCTCCAGCTTTAGCAGATGATTCAAATATATATCCAGATCTAGCCTTTCTCCCGAGTTCCAATCAATTGGATGTCCCCTAAATATTTCAAATTCCACTAAGTCCAAAACAGTATCCATTATTTCCTCTCCTCAAAATCACACCTTTTTTTCAAACTTCACTATTTCTATCTAGAGTACCAGCATCTTTCTAGTCACCCAAATTCATTTCAGTTTTATCCCACATTCCTTACTCTTCCTTAATTCATAGGTCAAATCATTTGCCAAATTTTGATGATTCTATATCCCATAACTTATACATTCTGTATTATATATATTCTGAAGAGGGTGTGATATGAGGCAAAGATGAGTCTTGTAAGTTTCTTTCTCTCTCCCTCCAAATTGTTAAGGACGGATCCATGGCGAAAGAATTCGCCTACTCAAAGCTGTGACAAGAAAGGCTTTATTGATTAGGAAAAGAAGACCAAGATGTCTTGGTGGGCAATATGCTTCCAGAGAGAAGCCATATTGCAAAGGATAGAGTTTTGGAACTTCATTTTATACACAAATATGATCATAAAACAGAATTTGTATTTGAAAAAGACTTTTCTGCTTCCAGAGGATATGGAGAAGTTTGTATATCAAAGGAGTTTCTCCAGAGACTGTAACTCCTTTGAAGTTTGTATAAGAAAGGAATTTTTCTCCAGAGGACGTAAGGTTTTGTTGGTCATTTACATACTGGGCTATCTGCTTTTCCCTCATCATATTCTATATTCCATAATTATATCATCCTGTTCCTTCTTTGTTTCCTCTCTACTTACATAGCCATTACCCTAATTCATCAACCTAGTTCATCTGGTTGACAGAATAGCTGTCTTTCCCAATCTATCTTCTGCCCAACTACCCAAGTGATTTTCCTAAAGCAGAGATATGATCAGGTGATTACCTTATTCAATAAACTCCAGTGGCTCTCTATTACCTACAAGAGGAAACATAAATTGTTCTACTTTATTTTTCCCCCTGAGACAATTGGGGTTAAGTGACTTGCCCAGGGTCACACAGCTAGGAAGTGTTAAGTGTCTGAGGTCACATTTGAGCTCAGATCCTCCTGACTTCAGGGCTGGTGCTCTATTTACCATTGTACCATTTAGCTGCCCCAAATTATTCTACTTTCAAAGTTATTTACAACCTCATTCCAACTCACCTTTCCAGTTTTCTTATAAATTATTCCCTTTAAGAGATTCTAAATTCCAACCAACCTGCTCTTTTTTCTAGTTCTCATGCATAACACTCCCGCTCTCAATTTTGTGCCCTTATACTAACAGTCTCTGGTGGCTGGAATGTATTCCCTCTTGATTTCTGCCTCTTTAGATTCAATTTTCTTCAAAGAGCAATTCAAACACTATCTCTTACCTGAAGTTTTTTCTGATTTCCAACTCACCTCTTACCCACCCCAACTGATGCAGCTAAGTATCACACACAAGTATATATTGAAAATATATGTGTGTATGTCTCAGTCATGTCCGATTCTTTGTGACCTTATTTGGGATTTTCTCAGCAAAGATACTGGAGTGATTTGCCATTTCCTTCTCCAGTCCACTTTACAAACAAAGAAACTGAGGCAAGCAGAATAAAGTGACTTGCCCAGGATCATACAATTAGGAAGTATCTGAGGCCAGATTTGAACTCAGGAAATGGAGTTTTCTTGAATCCAGATCCAGCAATCTATCTACCTAATTGCCCCGTAGAGTCAAGAACACCTAGTTCAAATTCAGCCTTAAAAATTACATGACCCTGGACAAGTCGTGTAACTTCTGTCTGTCTCAGTATCTGCAACTGTAAAATGGGAGTAAATAACAGCATATACCTCCCAAGGCTGTGAGGACCAAATAAAATAACACTTGTAAGGAACAGTGACTGGCATAGAGTAATAGATACTTAATAAATGTTTCTTTTATTCTCCTTCCACTAAATTACCTTGTATTTATTGTGTATGTATATTACAAATACTTGTATAGTAATATATATATAAGTATATTAACACTTGGATATTTATATTCTAATGCTTAAATAAATACATATTTCCTTCAACAGACTGCAAATTTCTTGAGATTGGGAATTGGTTCATTTTTTTCTTTGTATCCCCAGTGTCTAAACAAAATGTGGGGACTCAACAAGTACTTGATTAATTTATCTTGTCCAAACTCCTTATCTTATAGACAAAGAAACAGGCTAGGAGAGAGAACAAACAAATGATTCCCAGGATCTAATAGTTATACCTCTATTAAAATACTGTACCTATTCTGGTCACATTTTCAATAAATTAGTAACTCACATAATTATATATATATATATATATATATATATATATATATATATATATATATATATATACATATATATGTTAATAACTCACATAATCCTATATATGTATGTATACAAACACACACACACACACACACACACACACAGATATCATCTTACAGAGCATCAGAGTGGTAAAGTAGATAAACTGGGCCTGGGATCAGGAAGATCTGGATGGCTATTATCCTTTAAAAATAAGAAAGCCATGCTTATTAGGCATGGTATCAAGAATTAGCAATTCTTGTAACTTTCTTAGTTCAAATCTGACCTCAGTCAAAGCTGACTCTCACTGTGTGATTCTGGGCAAGTCCCCTAACCCTGTTTCCCCCAATTTCCTCACCTGTAAAACAAGCTAGAGAAGGAAATAGTGAACTATTTCAGTAACTTTGCCAAGAAAATGGGCCATGCAGGACTAATGAGAAATGGCTCAACAACAACAATAATAGCACTTTATGGTTTACAAAGAGCTCAGAACAACCCTGTGAGGAAGGTAGTGAAAGCATTTCTTTAGAACCTCAAAAAATGCCATCTTTTTTCAGTGTGGGTACCCTCTACCCACACAAATAATAACCTTTTATGATTTAGTAAAGAGTCTTTTAAAGCTTCTGTAGCAAGAAAATTCATCAGGTTGGCTGGCACTAAATAAAAGTATTAATATCCCCAGACAAGGCAATAGATGAAAAATTGAAAGTCAAGCAAGCTGTTCAGTATCACACAGCTAGGAAGGAATAGAACCAGGAATCAAGGCATAAAACCTGAGTTTCATTACTCTAAACCCAGTCAATTTAAACACACACACACACACACACACACACACACACACACACACACACACACACACACCTGTACACTAAAGGTTAAATGTTAAGTTGAGATAGTCTGGGTAAACGAAGACTGGTGACTGAATTACTAGTCATTTGTTCCTTTTACCCTTCTAATGAGGAAAGAGGGTACTTTTGTTGTTGTTTGTTTTTAAAAGACTTTTCCATAGCTTGCTGGGACAACTAAGTGATGCAGTAGATAGAGCAAAAGGGTTGCAATCAGGTATCTCCAATTCAAATCCAGCTTCAGATACTTTCTAGCTGTGTGATCCTGGGCAAATCACTTAATCCTGTTTGCTTAAGTTTTCTCATCTATAAAATGAGCTGGAGAAGGAAATAGCAACCCCCTGCAGTATCTCTGCCAAGAAAACCCCCAAAAGGCATTGCAAAGAGTCAAACATGACTGAAAATGACTCAATACAACAACATATCTTGCTGGTTTCCAGGATGACTTTTGGGTAGTCACAATCCATTCCCAACACTCACCTGGGATAGGTAATCTGCAGGTCTTTCAGTTTTCCTTTAGTCTCAAAATCTATAAATTCATCAAAGATGTCCTTTCTCAAGCGAATAATCGTGGTTCCTCTGCTTACCAAAATCAAACTTCGCTTATCCTGCAAATTTTCGGGAATGAGGTGTTGGTGCAAGCCCTAGAGAAAGAAAAACTATCACTTCAAGTCACAAACAACAGAATTTTCTGGCTTTCAAGAATCCTCCCGAGGTCACTTTATCCTCCTAGCTTTCTGGACATTAGTCCCCTTCTCATTCCAGAGCCTAGTACTGTGTCATGTACAAAGTAGGTATTTATAAAATGGTAAGTGGGCAATTAAATCTATGGTAGTAAGACCCAAAAAGTGCAGAATTACCCTCAATTGCTCATCAATATATAACTATCTAAAATTCATCCCAACAATCCTTCTACAGCTTTCCTTTTTACAAAAAGAAACCTTTTATTTTTTTAAATTATTGAACTTTTATTTTTATATTTCTTCCTCCCACTGAAAAAGAAAAACAAAACCCTTAAAACAAATATGAAATAGTAAATCAAAAGAAAGCCCCATTTGGGCTATGTCCAAAAATGTATATCTCATTCTTATTTAGTCTATCACCTCTCTGTCAGGAGGTAGGTATCCTGCATTATTGGTCTTCTGTAATACTGTTTCATCAGTGTATTGATCAGAGTTGTTAAGTGTTTCAAAATTGTTGGCTTTTATAATGTTGTTACTGCATACATTGTTCTCCTGATTCTTCTCATTTCATTCTATACCAGTTCGTACAACTCTTCCCAGTTTTCTCTGAAACCTCTTATTAATGTAGTTTTAATTCAGTTTTATTATCTTTCCAGTTATAAATTCTCTGTCCTTTCTTGACCCATTGAGAAATCAAGAAAAACAAAACCATTACAAATATTTATAGCTATATATCCTACCCTTGATTATGTTCCGAGATAGAAAAATTAAAAGAAAATATTCTTCAATCTGCACTCTCTTTCTGGGTGGATAGCATGTTTCATCATGAGTCCTTTGTGATGGGTTACTGTGTGGATCAGTTACTGTCTTTAAGAGTATCTTTACTGTATTGTTGTATAAATTGTTCTCTGTTCTGCTCCCTTCACTTTGCATCAGTTCATAAAAGTCATCTAACATTTTTCTGTAATAATTCAATTTCATCACTTGTATTGTATAACAGTATTCTACCCATATCATATAACATAATTTCTTTAGCCATTCTCCATTGGTTGAGCACTCTTTGTTTCCAATTCTTTGTCACCATAAAAAAAAGCTACTATAAATATTTTTATACATATGAGTACTTTTCCTCCTTGATCTCTTTGAAGTATCAACCTTTTAGCAGTATAGTTGGGACAAAGGGTATGTACAAACTAATAGCTTTATTGGGCATAATTACAAACTTCTCCAGAATGATTGGACCAATTCACAATTCAATCAAGACTACACTAGCAAACCTATTTTCTCACATTTCCTCCAACAAATATAATTTTCTTTTTTTTTTTGTCATTTTAGATAATCTGATGGATATGAAATGGCACTTCATTATTTTTTAGCCAGAGTAATATTCTATTACTTATTAGTCTCTAATATCCACATCTTTTAACTGTTCTATCATCCCCTCTGCTCTCCCTTAACACCATAGTGTGGTCCTTTATCCTTGAAAATCTTTCTCCTTATTCATTTTCCATACACCCCTTGCCAAGCCCCACCTTGGTTACCCCCACCCTCTGACTTTTCCAAGTCTATCCTATGTTATTCTGGACTCACATTGGCCCTGAAAAGAGCATGGTAATCTTTCTATTTTCTTCTGGCCGACTATCTCAGTCTTCACTGAAGCTCTTCCAAACTTTTTTTTTCCTCTTAGAGCCTTATCTTTCTCTCCTCCTCTTCAGGAAAGGACATTGTTCTCTATTTTCTAAGAAAATTAGGTCCAGCTATCATGAACTTCTTCTGCCCACCATCCTCTCATCTAATTTACATTTAACCCAACGTTATTAAATTTAAATAGAAACAGGGCCACTAAAACAAAACCAAGGATCCCTTCAGGCCATATATTGATTTAGAAAACCACATATCAACATTATGTATGTTTTCTTGTATTATCATTTATTTTGTTAAATATCTCTGATTACTTTTTTATTATAACTTTTTATTGACAGAACATATGCCTGGTAATTTTTTACAATATTGTCTCTTGCACTCACTTTTGTTCCGACTTTTCCCTTCCCTTCCTCCACCCCCTCCCCTAGACGGCAGGCAATCTTATATGTGTTAAATGTGTTATAGTACATCCTAGATACAATGTATGTGTGCAGGACCATACAGTTCTCTTGTTGCACAAGAATTGGATTCAGAAGGTAAAAATAATCTGGGAAAAAAACCAAGAATGCAAACAGTTCATGCTCATTTCCCAGTGTTCCTTCTCTGGGTGTGGCTGATTCTGTCCATCATTGATCAATTAGAACTGAATTGGATCTTCTCTATGTTGAAGATATTCACTTCCATCAGAATACATCCTCATACAGTATTGTTGTTGAAGTGTATAATGATCTCCTGGTTTTGCTCTAATTACAT
The DNA here is from genome assembly GCF_048593235.1 of Sminthopsis crassicaudata. NCBI lineage: Eukaryota > Metazoa > Chordata > Mammalia > Dasyuromorphia > Dasyuridae > Sminthopsis > Sminthopsis crassicaudata. The sequence continues at coordinate 440,413,111 of NC_133618.1, read as the reverse complement.
TTTAACTCTGGTTCTGACTGCACTTTGAAGTGTTGTAAGCCACATGTTCAACAGCTCTGTTCTACATTACCTCCTATTTCTCTCTTCTTTGATGTCTCTGAAGAAGTGACCCTTCTTACGGTGATTCTTTTCCCTGTGCACTTCATTTTATCCCTTCTCAGCTTTTCTGGGATCCTGGCCCTTTGATCATTTCTTTTTCTCCTTGTCCTTAATTTCTCCTTATCAATTGGAGCTTCACCAATTACCAATAAATATGCCAAGTCTCCCTCATCTTTAACAAATGGTCATTTGATCCTGCCATCTTCTCAAGTGATTTTCCTGTAATTTTCCTCCACTTTCTAGAAAGGAAAATCTAGAAAATTACCTGTGACCCTCCCAGTGACCCCAGTAATCTGCTTCCAAGACCCCACCACTCAATTGAAACGTTTTTCTCAAAGTAACATTACCAATGATCTTATAACGGATATATCTGATGGCTTGCTCTTTTTGCTTTCCATGATATCATTTCATCAAGAAGACATCTTTATAGTTTTTGATGATGTTGTCCACCCCCTTTTCTCCTGGTTTCTCAATGATACTGCTTACTAGGTAACATACATAGTAGATAAGAGTACTGATCCTGGAGTTAGGAAAACTCATCTTTCTGAGTTTAAATCTGCCTCAAATACTAATTAGTTGTGTGAGCCTGGGCAAGTCATTGTCTCACTTTCCACAACTATAAAATAAGCTAGAGAGGAAAATGGCAAACCATTCCATATCCTTGCCAAGCCCAAATGAGATCACAAAGAGTCAGACATGCCCAAAAAATAACTGAACATCAACAACATAAATAATATTTGATTAATGTCATCATTCCTTCTAATTTTCCTATTTCTATTTAGACCAGAACTCCCTTTTGCCCCCTAAGTTCAATACCTTGGAGTCATCCTTTTTTTTCCCTTTCTCTCTCCTTTCATTCATTATTTCTAGACAGTGGTCAAGTATTGTTAATTCTACCTCAATAAATCTCTGATATCCATCTCCTTCCTTCCATTCACAGGGCTACCACCCTGATTCAAGCTTTTGTCACTTTCTGCCTCCCATAGTCTTCCCAAATGGTCTCCCTACCTTTAGAATCTCTCCTTTCCAATCCATATCAATAGCTTGATATTTCTACAACAAAGGTCCAACTAAATCACTCTTGATCCAGAAGCTCCAACAGCTCCCTATCACCTCTAAAATAAAATACCAGTGCTTTGGATTTAAAGTCTATCATTATCTGACTCCAGCCTATCTTTGCAGACACTTCACATAATTCCCTTCAAACACATAATGTACCAATCGAGATAATGTATTTGCTCTTGCCCATATGTGAGTATTTCATCTCTATATCTTTCTAATATGTTCTCTATGTCTGAAATAGTCTCCTTCTTCACTTCTTTTACCTTCACTTCCACTTTTTGAAATAATCACTTCATTTGATCACTTCCCAATCCCCAAGAAACCTTTTCCCAAGCTCTCCAGCCTAGGTTCATACTCCCCAACCCACCCCCAATTGTTTTGTATTCACTAGATATATATTTTGTATATATATATATAGATATATAGTTTGGATTGGGTGACCCTGAACAAATCCCTTAATTCTGTTTGCCTCAGTTTCTCCATCTGTAAAATGAATTGGAAAAAGAAATGTAACCCCTCCAGTAGAGATATCCTCCAGTATCTTTGCTAAGAACATCCAAAATAGTGGATATAACTGAAATGACTGAACAACAACAAGGTATTGTATAGGATAAGCAGTAGCTGACCTTGAAGTCAGGAAGACAAGAATTCAAGAATCACTTCTGAAACTTCTGCCTGTATGAACTTGGGCAAATTACTCAACTTCTCTGCACTTCAGTGTCTTCATCTTTAAAAAAATTTTAAATTATAAAGATATAAAACAGAATTTCTCCTAATTGAAAACCAAAAAATGCATGAAAGGGAGTAATAATGTGGTTGGAATCAGGGTGTGGCTTCCCAGCAGGCAGAGTGGGGACCTTTAAAGGGGACATAATTCACTTACATGTGTAATAATAATTTACATTTATAGAACAATTCATAAAATTTGCAAAGTAGTCTATCTTATAAGAACACTGTGAAATGAGTAATGTGAACAGTGTTGTTATTATTTATATTTTATAGATGAAAAAACTGAGGCTTGAAGTGACTTCTGAGGCTAAATCTTGAAATTGTTGTGCCACAGTTCCCTTTTATTGTCCTGCCTCAGTTTCCCTAATTGTCCTGCCTCAGTTTCCTTAATTATTCTGCCTCAGTTTCCCTAATGGTCCTACTTCAGTTTCCACAAGTTGTTCTGCCTTGGTTTCCCTAAATTGTCCTGCTTCGGTTTCCCTGGTTGCATCCCCCTTTCTGCTCATTAGAATTGAGATAATTAGGGCTATGGAGATCTGACATTCCAGAAGGTAAGACTCCAGATGTCCTATCTCAGATACCTAATTGGCATTGTTTATATCTCTAAGTTTCAGATTTCCTGGCTCTAGTTGGACACTTCCTTCATTCCCAGTTAGTAAGAATTTATGGTCCTACCCCCCATCCTGTCAGAATTGTATTGATGGTTCCTACCTGGAGATTCCCACTCATGAGTTTTAACTCCTCCCCCTGCCTTTGTTTAGCTACCCAAGGTTGGAGCCAAGGGTATATATTTCATGGTAAAGGGACATTCCCTGCTGGATGCTTTGGCCATCAGCCCTGGGGGCAATATGACAACAGCGAGATCTCTCCCTCTCAGAAATACAAATAAAATATTAAAAACTCTCTAATCTCTATCTTGCCTCAGTTTCTCCAGCATTACAAAATGTAGCCCACTGACTAAATCCAATCCTCTTTTCACACTATGGGACTCTGCTTTCTAATGGGTTCCAAAATTTGCAATTACAAACAGTGCAGTGTTACTAGTAGCTGGACCCAGGACCCAGGTAAATACTTTACCAGAATACCACCTGGCTCCAGGGTGTGAATCTTCACATAGACACCCACCACAGCCTCCTGAGGAAGTGGTCCAAATTCTGTCATCACCATGGCACAGGAGACAGGGGAGGAATTGGCCCCAATCCTGAAGCATCTAAAAATAGAAGAATTCAGGGAATCTTTTGTAAGAGATTGAATGTCCACTTGTGGTGCTCAGGAGGAGTTGAGAATATTAGGTGACTCAGTCAACAAGCATTTATTAAGCAATCTTTATTGATCATTAACCTTTCTCCCTTCCAAGAGAATTCCCACTTAACCGGAGTTCACAAACTAAGTTTTTACCATGAAGAACCCACTTCCATGAATAACCCAAGGAAACAGAGCTCTGTTCGTAGTATGTAGAGTTGGTAGTATCTATTCAAATTACCTTGTATTTAGCTATGTAAATTTTGTCTCCTATTGCACAATGTCTTTAAGGGTATTTTAAAAAATTAATTGGAATGGTAATTATTATTAATCATCAGAAAAGTTATGGGGAGCAATGGATAGAGTTGGAATCAGGATGACTTATCTTCCCGAGTTCAAATCTGGCACACATTTACCATATTGACCCCAGACCTTATTTCAGTTTCCTCATATGTCAAAATAAGTTAGAGAAGGAAATGGCAAATCATTCCGTTATTTTTGCCAAGAAGACCCCAAATGGGGTTATGGAGAGTCATGACAATTAAAAGGAATGAATAACAGCAACAACAAATTGTTAATCATCAAAACATCAATAATCATTTATTCAGTGATAAAAAGTGATAATAGACTCTGCCAGTCCATTTTGTCAACAGAGGAAAACAAAGATAAATCCACACGGTTTATATTCAATACAAATGTTCTTGGACAAGGATTTCTTTCTTTTCTTTTCTTTTCTTTTTAATTTTTTTTGGGGGGCCTTGTTTGTTTTTTCTCCATCTTGTATAGGGTAGGCATTTAATAAATGCTTGGTGAATTAAGTTGAAAATCTTCAAGTCCCCATCTCAAAGAAACCTTCAAGTTAGATGTGGACAAAGTACAAGGATAATCCCTTTCCCCACAGGAAGAGACATGCTCTTATCACAACAGGAGAGATGGAGGTTAGACCAGAAGGAAAATGAAACAAGGGGGCAGCTAGGTGGTGCAGTGGATAGAGCACCAGCCCTGAATTCAGGAGGACCTGAGTTCAAATCTGATCTCAGACACTTAACACTTTCTAGCTGTGTGACCCTGGGCAAGTCACTTAACCCGAACCTCAGGAGGAAAAAAAAAAAAACAAACATGAAAGTGAAACAGTTCACAATTCAATTAAACAAGGATTAACTAAGCACTTCATACTGAGGCAAAACATTTCACCTCTCTAAAACTCAATTTCCTACTCTGTAAAATGGGGATAGAAAAACTTGTAACACCATGCACATTGTAACATTCTTCCCACAGGGATGTGAAGAAAGCAGTTTGAGACCTTAAGGTAATTGACCAATCAATCAATAAGCATTCATTAAATACCTACTATGTGCAGGGCATTGTGCTAAATTCTGGGGATTGAAACTAAAATGAAAAACCTTCTGTATCCTCAAGGAACATATATTCTACTGATGGATACTCTAACTGGTAACCTAATGACTTTCTTTCCTGGAAATTTCCAAGGTTAGTAGCATCTATTTCACAGCAGGAGGATGAAGAGCACTGCTTTTAGAGTCAGAGGGCTTAGGTTCAAATGTAGACTTTTTTTTGTTACTTTGGCAGGCCCCTCCCTTCCCTGGACATCAGTTTCCTCATTTACAAAGTGAGGGATATTGGCCAAAAATGATCAATCTAAGATCCTTTCATTCCAGTGTAGTATAAAAATAGTTCAAGGACCCAATTTTACTTATGTAGGCACTGATTTCACCAGTGTAAATCACATTGCATTACAGATACAGCTTAAAATACATAATCTTTGTGAGTTTGTCACCTAGAAATTTAAAGCCTTTCTACATTGTTAGGACTGATAGGAGCTCATGCCCCATTGGTATAATTAAGGTAACACACTAGATCTAAGTCAGGAAGTAGTTGTTCATTTATTTTAATCATTTCCAATACTTCATGACCCCATTTGGGTTTTTCTTGGCAAAGATACTGGAAAGGTTTGCCATCTCCTTCCTTCTCCAGCTCATTTTATAATTTTTACATTTACATTTTACCAAACTGAGGCAGCAAATAGGGTTAAATGACTTTTTTCAGGATCATACAGCTAGTAATTATCTGAGGATGATTCTAAGTCCAGTGAGTCTATCCATTTGGCCACCTATCTGCCCTGGACTCAGGAAAAGCCGAGTTCAAATTCTGCCTCAAACATTTACTAGCTGCATGATTCTGGGATAGGTGATTTGCTCACTCAGACTCAGTTTCCTCATCTATAAAGTAGAAAAAAATAGTAAGACCTGCCTTATGATGTTTTCGAATCAAATGAGATAATATATGTACATTCTTTTGCAAATCTTAGAGCTCTATATAAATGGTAGCCAGCTGTTACAGTTTTTAAGAACCCAGGGTCATGTGTACACTAGGATGAGTCAGCAGAAGACCAAAGTGAAATCATTGTTATAATCATCATGACTCCCATTTTCTAATTCCTAGCCCATGCCTGAAATGTAGTAGTTGCTTAATAAAAGCTTATTGATTGACCAATTGCCTTAAGGTTGACAAAATGCTTTTCTCACAACTATCCTGTGTGGTGGCCACTATAAGTATTTTTATTCCCATTTTATAAAATAGAAAACTCAACCTCCAGAAAAGAAGTGATTTTCCCAAAGTAATACAACTAGTAAAGTATTGGAGCCACAATTTAAACCAAAGGCTCTGCTGACTCCAAGTTCTGTCCCTGCCACATACCTTTTCCCACTAGAGCTCATTGCCTTTAACTCTACTAGTTCCCCAAGAATAAAGATCTGGAAGTCATGGAGTCACTTCTCCTTTGTGTGTTTCATTTTCCTAGTCTGTAAATGAGGAGAATAATATTTATTAACAATGTACTAGAAAATTCTTGAAAAATAAAAAGTTATTATTAAAAAAAAGTTGAAACAAAGAAATTATTTTTTTAAAAATAAAATTCTTAGGATTGCACATATTTAACTTAGATTAACTGCTGTTTTGGGAGGAAAGGAAAGGGGAGAAATTGAAACTCAAAAACTTATAAAAAAGAATGTTGAAAAGTATTTTACATGTATTTGGAAAAATAAAAGACTATTGAGAAGAAGAAAAAAGAAAATTCTGAATTGTTCTCCTTTTCTCCTTTAGCTTCCTCAGATAAAGAAAAGACAGCCATGCCCTCGGAATCCATGGAGTCCCAGCAGCATCTTGGGAACCACCCCCCCCCACCTTGTTGAGAGAAGAAACTGCCCTATCCACTATCCAGATCAAAAGATAATTAGCCTAAAAGTCACCAACATCTCAGACAATGTCCATGAAGGGATAATCTTGAAAAAGATTTTGTCACTTAAAAGTAACTCGGCCAAAAAATCCTATTCACATTAAAAACTGGTATAGTGTGAAATATTTTAATGCGGTGTTAAACTACAGTATAAGGGGCAGCTAAGTGGCGCAGTGGATAGAGCACCAGCCCTGAATTCAGGAGGACCAGAGTTCAAATCTGGTCTCAGACACTAAACACTTCCTAACCCCAGCCTCAGGAAAAAAAAAAATATATATATATATGTATATATGTAATTTGATCCTTAAAACCACCCTGAAAGGTAAATACTATTATTTTCCACATTTTAAAGATGTGAAAACTGAAGCAAATAAGGGTTAAGTGACTTGCCCAGGATAATTTAATTAGTAAATGTTTGAGGTCATATTTGAACTCGGGTTGTCCTGGCTCCAGGACCAGCACTCTATTAGCTTGGCCATCAAACTGCTTCTGCTTTCTGTAACTTCCTAAAAGACAACAAAAATGAAACATTTTTGCCCTCAGATAGCTTGTTATCTGTCAAAATTTCAGATTAATGGAAGGAGGGAGCAATTGTTGTTGATTAGTGATTTTGTCATGAGAATATAGTTAGCAAATTCTGAGAGAGGAGGAAAGGAATGAGTTTAGAACATCACTAAGTGATAGGAGACTCAATTGTCTGATTATCTGTTGGATTTCTCCATCTCTCCCTCCTTCCATCTCTCTCTCCCTTTCTTTCCCTCTCTCCCCTTCTCTGTCTCTCTCTCTCTTCCCTTTCTTTTCCTTCCCTCCTTTCCTTTTCCTTCTTCTCTCCCTCACCTTCCCTTCCTCCCTGTCTCTCTGTCTGTATGTCTGTCTGTCTCTCTCTCTCTCCCCCCAAATAGGAGAAAAGATAATATTATTTTAGGTTTCTTGATGATAAATTCATTCTTAAAAAGCTAGAGAAACCAGAGAAGCCATTATTCTGAATCTAATTCTGACAATGAGGGGATCCTTGAAGGAAAGTTAACCAATCTATTCTGGGATCTGTGATAGAAGCCAGGAAAATTAGAAGTAATTTGAAATGTATTTTAGGTTTTGGGAGATGAGATTTTAAAGGGTTCAGAGGAGTATTAAGTCAGATATCATGCCTTAAAATTTCACAGAAAATGTCACCTCTGGAGAGATGAGGAAAAATGGAAGAAGAAACTAAAGACATAACAAATAATTTTAATGATGAGAAAAAGTCAAGTTAACAACAAAAAAGGATCAATGTGGATAACACAAGGAACTCACTAACTTCTACTTTATTATTTTTATTAATTTTTATAACAAAAATCCACCTTTTTCTCAGTCCTTTCTGAAAATGCAAAAAAGACAAAACCTTTCTCTATAAACATAAATAATCAAGCAACACAAATTCCCATATTTAATTTAAATTCATTTAATATTGATTACATGCCAATTGTTCTAGGTATTAGGGGTACAAAAAGAGTTCCTGCCCTCAAGAAGGAATTACATTACAATCTAATGGAAGAGATAACATATAAGCAAATGTTATATAGCACACAAAGCAAATTATATACAGAATAAGTAGGAAATAATTAAAAGAGTGAAAGCAATGGAATTAAGCGGGGTTAAGGGAAGCTTCCTCTAGAAGATGAGATTTTTTTTTTCAATTCAATAATTTTTTTATAGTAGTCTTTATTTACCAGATATATGCACGGGTAATTTTACAACATTGACAATTGCCAAACCTTTTGTGAAGATGAGATTTTTAAGGAAGTCAGGAAGATCACTAATTGGAACAGAGAAGGGAAAGCCTTCCAGGCATGGGGGACAGCCAGAGAAAATTTCAGATCCCAGAAATGGAGAAATAGATTAGTTATGTCTCTCAATACACACATATATGTGTATGTAGGTATCAATCTGCACTCTGATTCCAACTTATACTTTAAAAAGACATATAAACTGGGTCTATAACCCAAAGAGATCATAAAAGAAGGAAAAGGACACACATGTGAAAAAATATTTCTACTAGAAATTGAGTGGATGCCCATAAGTTGGGGAATGGCTGAATAAGTTAAGATATATGAAGGTAATGGAATATTATTGTTCTATAAGAAATGATAAGCACGCTGATTTCAGAAAAGACTTACATGTACTGATGTTGAATGAAGTAAGCAGAACCAACAGAACATTGTACACAGTAACAAGATTATATAAGTAACAATTTCAATGGACTTGGATCTTTTCAACAATGAGATGATTGAAGGCAATTCCAATAGATTTATGATTGAAAAATGCCAATCACATGCAGAGAGAGAATTATGGAGACCAAATGTGGATTGAAGGACAGTATTTTCACCTTTTTTTGTTGTTGCTGTTTATTTTTTCCTTTCTCGTGCTTTTTTTTCCTCTGATTTTTTTTTGCACAGGATAAACATGAACATATGTTTAGAAGAATAACACATATTTAACTTATATCAGATTGCTTGCTATCTTGGGGAGGAGGGAAAAGGGAGAGAGGGAGAAAAATCTGGAACAGGGTTTTTCTTTTTTTTTTTAATATTTTATTTTTTTTATTTAGAATTTTTTCCCACAGTATATATGCATGAGTAATTTTTTTTACAATATTATCCCTTGTATTCATTTTTCCAAATTATCCCCTTCCTCCCTCCACTCCCCCCGATGACAGGCAATCCCATACATTTTACATGTGTTACAATATAATCTAGATACAATATATGTGTGAAAATACCATTTTCTTGTTGCACATTAAGTATTAGATTCCGAAGGTATAAGTAACCTGGGTAGATAGACAGTAGTGCTAACAATTTACATTCACTTCCCAGTGTTCCTTCTCTGGGTGTAGTTATTTCTGTCCATCATTGATCAACTGGAAGTGAGTTGGAAGATCCAACATCTTCTTTATGTTGAAGATATCCACTTCCATCAGAATACATCTTCACACAGCATTGAAGTGTACAGCGATCTTCTGGTTCTGTTCATTTCACTCAGCATCAGTTGATGTAAGTCTCTCCAAGACTCTCTGTCTTCCTCCTGCTGGTCATTTCTCACAGAGCAATAATATTCCATAACCTTCATACACCATAATTTCCCCAACCATTCTCCAACTGATGGACATCCATTCATCTTCCAGTTTCTAGCGACAACAAAAAGAGCTGCCACAAACATTTTGGCACATACAGGTCCCTTTCTGCTCTTTAGTATTTCTTTGGGATATAATCCCAATAGCAGCAATGCTGGGTCAAAGGGTATGCACAGTTTGATAACTTTTTGGGCATAATTCCAGATTGCTCTCCAGAATGGCTGGATTCTTTCACAACTCCACCAGCAATGTATTAGTGTCCCAGTTTTCCCACATCCCCTCCAACATTCATCATTATGGAACAGGGTTTTTCAAAAGTGAATATTGAAAACTACCTTTGCATGTATTTGGAAAAATAAAATACTATTAAAAAAGAAAAACATGCAAATAATATACAAATAAACACAAATAATTTAATAAAAGTAGGATATGAAAAAAATGATATGTAAAAAATAAAATATGTCTAGAAAATGTAAAAGACTGAAGCAAGAACAGGTAATAGAGAATGAATACACAAGCCAGGAAAGTCTTACAAAGTTGTCAGAAATCTTAGAGACATCAAGAATGAGCTAAGGTTGATGAAAAATGATAAAAAAAAAATTATAAAAGTACAAAAAAACCTCATCTTTTTGTTGATATCTTTCATTTTCATATCACATTAATTTTCTTTTTTGTACTAAGTTTATTTTTAATACACATTGCTTTATGAATCACATTGGGAGAGAAAAATCAGAGCAAAGGGGAAAAATCATGGGAGAGATTTTTTAAAAACAGAAAAGAAGTGAACATAGTATATGTTGATTTACATTCAGTCTCCTTAGTTCTTTTTTCTGGATGCAGAAAAAGTCCAAAGGCTATTGGAATTGCTTTGGATCACTGAGCTACTGAAAAGAACCAAGCTTTTCATAGGTGATCATCGCAACTTCTTGCTGTTATTGTGTACAATGTATTCTGGGTTCTGCTTGTTTTGCTCAGCATCATTCATGTAAATCTTTTGAAGCCTTTCTATATAATCAGCTTGTTCATCATTTTTTATAGAACAATAATATTCCATTACCTTCATGTACCACAACTTGTTCAGCCATTCTCCACTTGATGGGTATCCACTCTTTTTCAAATTCTTTGCTACCACAAAAAAAAAGCTGCTACAAACATTTTTCTACATGTATCACATTAATTTTTAAATATATCTCACCCTTCTCTCCTATTTAGCAAGTTGTTCCTTGGAACAAAGATCAAAAAAGGAAGATAAGAAAAGAAAAGAAGATAATAAAACTAGCCAACACATCAACCTTATTTGGCAGTATATATAATCACTATTCTCCACAGGATAATTTTTAAGCTATCCTGAGGGAAAGAAGAAGATTAAAAAAAAAAAAAAAAAAAAAAAAAAGATTGGATCCTGCTGCCTGAAGCACTGATAATAGATACTAGAGAGAAGTCTGGCCTACTGAATCCTTTTTTTTTTTTCTTTTTTCTTTGCCAAAAAAAAAAATTATCTTTAAACTGGAAATGGCAAAATAAAAATGGCTACTAGGTATATGAAGAATAACTTACCAAGACATACTTGGGACTTCTATGACTACTATTACAAAAAATTTTTATCAAAATAAAGGAAGGCAAATAATAGGGGAGATTATTCTATTTCATGATTTAGTCATACTTATGTAAGGAAAAAAAATGATACAAGCAAAACTCATTTACAGATTTAGTGCTAAACTGATTAAACTACCAAAGGTTTGCATTTAGAATTAGATAAAATAATGATAAAATTCATCAGAAGAAACAAAAGGTTATATGTCTCAAGGAGAAAAAAAAGTAGAAATGAAGGCGACCTACTATGACTATACTATTAAGAATTAACAAAACTATCTGATGCTGTTTCAAAAAATGAAAAAGTTGATCAGTGGAACAAACTAGGTAAGCAAAACCCAGAAGCAATTTAACATAGATGTCTAGTGTTTAATAAACCCAAAACCACTTTTCCCTATTCAGGAAAAGACTCCTAAAATTAAAAAAAAAATTGCTTGGAAAACTGCAAAACAATTTGAGAGGAATTAAGTTTACATCAGTATCCTAGAGCCCACACCATAATAAACTCTAGATGGATTTTTGATTTAAATATAAAAGGTCACATCGTTTTTTTTTAAATAGAGAAGAATGGAAGGAGGTAACTTGCACAACTATAACTATAAAAAGATTCTCAAACAAGCAAAAGGAGAGAGATGATCATAAAAGATAAAAGAGATAATTCTGATTACATAAAAAGTAAAGACTTTTACATGAACAAAATCAATGAGGCTAGAATAACAAGGCAATTAAATTGGGGGGATAAGAAAATCCTTCTTTTTCATACACTCAATGTTCAAAATGGTCATCTGACCCTGAACTTGGTGTTTATCTTACACTTCCATGCGTTTTTAAAGGCTTTTCCTGTACTTGGAATGCAGCTGCTCTTACCTACCCCTTTGAATTCTTGATTTCCTTCCAGACTCCGGTGAGGTGTCATCTTCCATAAGAAGCACTTCCTGATTACCATCAATGTGAGTTCTCTCTTCCTCCTTAGACTGTATTGTATTTACTTATCTGTACAAATATAATCCCATCCCAACTCGGTACAATATATCTATCAATAGAATGCATCCTCTTTGAGAATTGGATTATTTCTAGTTTTGTTTTTCTATCCCTAGCACCAAACATAATGCTTTGCACATAGAAGGCATTTAATAAATATTTATTCAATTGAATCAGCAAGTCCCTATTTTCCTAATTCATTATCTCCTGATGGTGTTTCAAAGGCAATACTTATACGTGCTAAATCCAAGTGCAGAGAAGCTGTTTTAAAGAGGGGACTAGTTGGGCAGCTGAGCAATTGGGGGGGATTTCAGGTAGGTTCCTTCTAGTTATGAGACTTTAGGGCTGGATGCTTCTTTGTGAGGTAGTGCTTCCCACCTTTTCCTAACTGTCTCCTCCAAGAAAAACCTAGCAATCTCATGTCCTTCCCCACTCTGAGCCTGGAGCTTCCATGTTCCCCAAACCCTACTCACTTGTTCTGTGAATTTAATTCTTCAGTTGGATTGTCTTTATTATCTTTGAGACTGTCAGATTTTTCTTTCTGCTTAATCTTCTCCATGTGTGCCATTTTCAGATTACTGAAGTCCAGTACTGGGTAGGATTTGATTTTATAATCTCTAAACCTTTTCCGGGGTGATCTTTCTGTAAGAGAAAACCATATTTTTCTAAGCAAAACATGCAGTCATCTTTGATTAGTGAGTGGGTTTCCATTAAGATTGTTAAGTTTAAAATTTTTAAGTGCTTTTTAAAAATCTTTCTATGTAAAAAAGACAAGCACAAAATGGAAATAAGACATGCAGAAAATAAGCTGTTATAAATACATTGATGCTTTGACAGATTGGCATTTTCATCAAAAGGCATACTTCCCTCCCCTGGTATTGATTGCAACCCATTCTTTCCTCTAATCTTGTGCAGCTCTTGTCAATGTCATTCTGGGCATCCTCTGAGTGGCTTGTTCACCCAACTTTCTAGAGAAGTCTTTGTGTCTCTCCCTCTTCCTCTCCTTCTCCTTCTCCCTCCCCCCCTCCCCCCCTCTCTTTGTTTCTCTCTCTGTCTCTATCTCTGTCTCTGTCTCTGTGTGTCTTTCTGTCTTTGTGTCTCTATATCTCTCTGTCTCTCTCTGTCTCTGTCTCTGTGTGTGTCTTTCTGTCTCTGTTTCTCTATTTCTCTGTCTCTGTCTCTGTATCTTATCTTTGTCTTTGTCTCTCTAGGTATGTGTCTCTATCTCTGTCTCTGTGTCTCTCTGTCTCGCTCTCTCTGTCTCTCTTTCTCCCCTCTCTCCCATCTCTGTCTCTCTCTTCCTTCCTCCCCCCCATTAAGAAGAAGTCTCCATTTTTTAACCCTTGATACAAAACCTTCTCTCTTTTTATTTTTGTTCTTTAATTTTTTTATTCTGATCTTAATACCAAATAAAACCAAAATTTCCAAATGCAAGGTAGGGCAAAAAAAAAGAGATTGTGCATGAAACCCTGAATTTCCATTATACATAACTTGTTCTTCCTTTCAACATAAGTGTGGGAGTGAGGGACAGCTAGGTGGTATAGTAGATAGCATACTGGGTCTGGAGTAAGAGTGACTACAGTTCAAATCTGATCTGAAACATTTATTAGCTATGCGACCTCTGAGTCCCCAACCTCTTTTTGCCTGTTTCCTCATCTATAAAATGGGTATAATAACAGCACTCACCTCCCAAAGTTGTCCAAAAAAAAAATCAAATGAGATAATAATTGTAAAGTGCTTAGCACACACCTGGTACATAAGTGCTATATAAATATTAGGTATGATGATGATGATGTTACTTTCAAAGCTGACCTGCTTATCTATGTCTCCTTTAATCTTCCTTCTGTTCTTTTCTGTGCATTTTTTTTAATGCGTCAATAAGTCTCTATAGAAATACATATCTCTGATGACATTGTTTTTATTCATTAATATTTTGCTATAAATATAGCTGTAGGGTTAGAATATGGGGTATTTGGGGGCAGCTAGGTGGCGCAGTAGATAGAGCACCAGCCTTGAATTCAGGAGGACCTGAGTTCAAATCTGATCTCAGACACTTAACACTTCCTAGCCTTGTGTGACCCTGGGCAAGTCACATAAGCCCTGCCTCAGAAAAAAAAAAAAAAAAACAGAATAGGGGTATTTGGGTTATTTGGTTTTTGTTGACATTTAGTTTATAATTTGGAAAAAAAATCATTTTGAAGAAAAAACAAAGAAAAAGAGTCCCCAGCTGTTGAAATCATGAGAAATACTTAATAACTGTCTCCCATCTCATTCTTTCAAAGCTTGGCCCTATTCACCGGAAGGCTGACCTCAGGAGGAAAATATAACTCTTTCTTCATATCAAAGGCCCTTAGGGATTCTGGGATTCAGGCCAATTCACCCATAGGCTGGGGGGCTTTTAAAGTTGAAGACAAGTATAGTTCAGCATAGGAACCTCAGGGAGTTTGGTCACAGATGTGACAAGCTATAAACAGCTGCTTGTGCATACAGCAGGAGAGAGATAGCAGATCGTTCCTTGCCTTTACCCAGAAGCAATGAAGCTGATATTAAATCAGCCCCAGAGATTTCCTAATGGGCCCCTCCACAGCCCTACTGTGGAGTTGTTGTTGATTACTGATTCTCTGCACATATGGCAAAGGAGATTGTGCAAGACCTGCTATCCTAAAGAACTCTCTCTCCACCCTGCTCTTATGTGTGAGTGTATTTGTCTCCCTTTGTATCAGAGTCTCAGGCACAAAAAAACTTTATGAGGGAACTCCAGTCCAGAGATTCTCATTTCTTGCATTTCCAGCTAGAACTCTGTTGGTCTGTACATGTCCATGTGTCAAGGGGGAAGTTACAAGGGAGAGAGGATAGTCTAAACTGGTCAGATTTTTAGGAGTTGCTAATGAATACTGGTCGTAGACTAATCTGGAGAGAGTCCTTCTGAGAATACAGCCCTGAAGTCCTAAAAGGAACTCTGGTCTAAGAGAAGATACAGTGTCCTCATAAATTCTGTATAAATTGTGAAACAAAACAAGAGCATAGCTGGATCAAGCTAAAAGGATCTGATGAGTGTGTAGCACAATCCCATCATTTTGCAGTTAGGGAAACAGAGGATACTATACTTGCCAATATACTTACTTCTCAGTTACCAGAAAGGAAGCAAGAGGTTATGAAAAGATGAGAAAAATTAACCAGGGAATGAGAACCAGATATGGTGAATGAAACTCAATTGAGGTAGAATTTGTTGTGTGTCAGGAACTATGTAAGAGGTTGAAAACATTCTATTGGAGGGGAGAGGGGGAGAGATGACCTGTATATAAAAAATACAAACCATATATAAAGTAATTTGGGGAGTAGGGAACTAACAACTGAGGGGACGTCAGAAAAGGCTTCTTATGGGAGGTGCCTCTTGTCTTGAAGAAAGAAACCTTTGGAGGTGAGAAGGAAGGAGTACATACCAAGCTTGAGGGACAGTTTGTTCAAAAGCATGGATGGCATGCAAATGAACAGCAAAGTGGGCAGTTTGACTGGAATGTCAAGTATATGAAAGAATAATGTGAAAGAAATCTAGAAATGTAAGCCAAGGAAAAGATTGTAAAGGACTTTAAATGAAAAACAAGAATTTCATTGATTATACCTCCTGTGTACCCCCTTAAAGAGCAACAGTTGGAAAGAAAATATTAAGTAGGAGCTGGGTGATGGGTTCAAGTTCTGGTTTTGTCCTAATTCACCATATTACCTTGGGAGAAGTCCCAACCTCTATCTGGGCCTCAGTTTCCTCATTTGTAAAAGAGAGAATTTCATAAAGTGGAAAGGGATGACCCAGGAGGCACTGGATTACCCTCTACCTGAAAGTCTTCAAAGAAAAGCTGAATGAAATTTGGTTCTGTAAGAGGTTTGGTCTCTAAGGGCTCTTTCATTGTTAATATTTTCTGGCTCTATTATACCTGAAACAGGAACATGGAATTTATTTCTGCTAGGTCAATTATTATCAGATTTTGGAAGCCTAGGGGCTACCAATTCTATAACTCTACCAAAGTTCTTAGTGTCCAGAAGGCTCTGATCCACCGGTGTCAGTTGCTTCCATATCCACTTGTAGTAGGAGATACAAGTCGAAAGATCCACCAGCCGAATGACATCACACAGGCCCTAAATTGTTGAGGAAAATGGTAGGGTGAATCCCAGAGACTTGGGTCAGTGTAGTTCTGGAGATGAACTAAGTATAAAGCCACTGTAGAAGGGACCCGGGGACTCAACTTGTAAAGGACAAATTATCAGATTCAAAATAGGAGGTACATGATTGTAATGGAAAATATTAAGAAATTGTTACAAGAAATGACAAGCAATATTATTTTAGAAAAACCTACAAAGATTTATATAAACTGATATAGAGTGAAGTGAACTGAACCAAAAGAACACATACACAGTAGCAATATTGGTTGATGAACAACAGTGAAAGACTTAGCTATACATCAAACTTAAAAAGATTTTAATCAAGAGAGAATTCTATTTTATCTCAGCCATGTTAATATTATTTTAGATATAGATATATGTATATAAAAATGTTTATGTGTATGCAAATTATGTAGATATGTGTGTATATATATATGTGTGTGTGTATAGGGCTGTGTGCATGTATATATGTGTGTATATATACATATTTTATATTGTTATATTATAAAATTATATTGTTATAAAATATATATATTTTTAAACATTGTTATTATACATAATATATACATAAATATATTTGTGCTTAACTGCTTAGGGGAAGAACAAAGTGCACATCACAGAACAAAAGGAAACCTACAAGGATTTTG
This sequence comes from Sminthopsis crassicaudata, assembly GCF_048593235.1. Taxonomy (NCBI): domain Eukaryota; kingdom Metazoa; phylum Chordata; class Mammalia; order Dasyuromorphia; family Dasyuridae; genus Sminthopsis; species Sminthopsis crassicaudata. The sequence continues at coordinate 440,396,238 of NC_133618.1, read as the reverse complement.
TATGAATACAAAATCTTCTATCATTATATATGCTTTCTTGAAATGGAAATTTTTTGTTACATATTTTTTAAAATTTATTTTTAAAAAAATTTTTAATTTTTATTTACTAGATATATGCATGGGTCATTTTACAACATTAACAATTGCCAAACCTTTTGTTCTAATTTTTCCCCTCCTACCCCCCCCAGATGGCAGGTTGACCAATACATGTTAAATATGTTAAAGTATAAATTAAATTTTGTTACATATTTTGAATTCTTTCTGATGTTTTGATGGGCACATGACAATGCTTTGTTTTGTTTTTCTATCTTTTTCTGTTTTGTTTTTTTCTTATTTTGCATTTAAGTTTTAAATAAATAAATACATTAAAAAAAGACTTAGCTATTCTCAGTAATACAATAATCCAAGTCAATCCCGAAGGACTCATGATGAAAAATGCTATTTACCACCAGAGAAAGAACTGATGACATCTGAATAAAGATCATAACATACTAATTTTCACTTGTCGTTGGAGCTTTTTTCCACAAAATGACTAATATGGGAATGTTTTCCGCACAAATAAACTATACAGGAGTGCTTACTGTCTCAAGGATGGGGGAGGAGAGAGAGAAAATTTGGAATTTAGATTTTTTTAAGAAATAAATGCAAATTTTGTTTTACATATTATTGGGTTGAGATTTTTTTTAAGATGCAAAATAGGAAACATTTTTATATCACTGGAGATGCAGAATAGTATGGAGGTGGGGGGAAGGGGGGGAGTCTGAACTAAAAGACAAAAGAATTGGGTTCCAGTCCCGACTGCTACTGTGGATCCACAGGGAAATCACTTTATTTCTCTGAACCTCAGTTTCCTCTTCTGTAAAATAGACATAATAGTTGTCTCCCTCACAGAGTCATAACATAGGAAGTGCTTTGTCATTTCTTTCTGGGACTCAAAGGGAATCATCACTATGTACTGAATCTACAAGTCTCGGAACCATAAGGGCACCATCTAGAGGCAAAGACTAAGGCTTACACGACTATCTCCCCCCTCCCCGAAAGTCGGGGTCTGGGGTCTCCGGGGCTACAGTCAGCTGAGAGCGGAACCCGCAAAAGCGGGTTTGATATCAGCAGCAGATCGCTCTTCCCCTCCTTCGCCTAATGCAAGCTCCCCAACCTCCTTCCTTCTGACGCCCGTCTTCAGTATCCACTTACTGCGCCTGGGGCCGCTGGGATAACTCTCCCCAGCCCTGGCTCCGTTCCCACCCCCGCATCCTCCTCCCCTCCGGAGTAGTGATCTATGAATGAGAGCCTTCTTTCTCCCGTCTTTGTTTTAGTGAGGACCGAGTGAGAGGCCCTGGCATGGATGGGCCATGGATCTGTTAACTATCTCATTTTATTATCATCACCCTCAAAACGACTCCTCTGCAGAAAATCCCTATTGTTAGACAACACCATCCTTCCAGTCACCCAGATTCAGAATGCGGTGATATTCTTGATGAGTCATTCTTCCTCAGCCTTGATAGCCAATTAGTGGCTAAATCTTACTGCTTGTTCCTCCACATATCCATTCTGTGGGATGTCATCATCTCTTTCTGGCCTTTTACAATAGCTTCCTAATTGGCTTTCCTGCTTCAATTACCTCTCCACTCGAATCCATCTTCCATACACAACTAACAGAGTAATTTTCCTAAAGCCTAGGCATGATCATGTTACTGTTCTTATGGATAAACTTCAGTGGCTCCTATTGATTCTAGAGTCAAATATTATTCTCTATCTCATCCTTTTCCAATTTCTACTTTTGTGTGCATAATGATAGACATAATTATCACCATAGTGGTACCTGCAAGTAATTATTAGTATGGTGGTACCTGCATACAATTATTAAAAAATGTTTGTAGCATCCCTTTTTGTAGTGGCCAGAAACTGGAAACTGAGTGGATGCCCATCATTTGGAGGATGGCTGAATAAATTGTGGTATATGAATGCTATGGAATATTATTGTCCTAAAAGAAACTATCAACAGGATGATTTTAGAGAGACCTAGAAAGACTTCAATGAACTGATGTTAAGTGAAATGAGCAGAACGAGGAGATCATTGTCACAGCAACAACAAAATTATATGATGATCAGTTCTGATGCACGTAGCTCTCTTCAACAATGAGATGATTCATACAAGTTCCAATGGTCTTGTTTTTTTTTTCTCCCCAGATTATTTTTACCTTCCAATGGTCTTATGATCAAAAGAACCTTCTACACCCAAAGAGAGGACTGTGGGAACTGAGTGTGGTTCCCAACATAGCATTGTTGTTGCTTGCATTTTATTTTCTTCATCATTTTCTTTTCCAATTTGATTTATTTTTTCTTGTACAGCAAGATAATTGTATAAATATGTATGCATATCTTGGTCTACTTGCCATCTAGGGGAAGAGGATAGAAGAAGGAGGGGGGAAAACTGGAATACAAGGTTTTGCAAGGATTAATGTTGCAGAATTATCTATGCATATGTTTTGAAAAATAAAAAGCTTCACTTAACCTCAATTACCTCAGCAAAAAAAAGGAAAGAAAAAAAGAAAAGCTTTAAAATAAAAATAAATAAATAAATAAAATAGTCTGGTCCTTTATTTTTAGTAGTATTTTATTTTTCAAAAAAGATAGCTTTCAACATTCACCTTTGTAAACTTTGTATTCTAAAATTTTCTCCCTTTTTCCCCCTCTTCCCCATCCCTAAGACAGTAAGCAATCCCATATAAGTTAAACGTGCAATTCTTCTAAACATATTTCCATATTCATCACCTGCATATCATTTGTAAATAAGTCAAGGAATACATATTGAGAATGCAAGCTTAAAATCTTTTTACTTATAGGATTTTGTGAATTTTTTTAAGTTTGGAAGTCACTGGTTTGGAGGAATCAACCCAATTCAAAGAATATTTATTAAATGTCTATTGTGAGTGAGGCATGACGGTAGGTACTGAAAATGCCTACCCTCAAGGAGTTTGTGTTTTTCTGGGATGAATGAGTAGATGTTATTAATATGAAGTTGTGACTATGAACAGGCAACTTAAATTTTAATTCAATAAATATTTATTAGCAATAGGCCAGACACTGAATTAGGTGCTACAAATACAAAGACAAAAACAAAAAAAGTTCTGCTGTCAAGGAACTTATGTTCTACTAGTGGGAAAATAGTATATACATAGATTAAACAAATATCAAATTCTTACAAAGTAAAGACAAAATAATCTGAAGCAGGAGAGAAAAATAACTACTGAGTGGGGCATGGTAAGGAAGGATCAAGAAAGGTCTTGAGTAAACTATGACTCTTAGATCCCCAGAGGGAAGCATAGGTGAGAAGGGAGAGCATTCCTGAAATGGGCATACCCTGTCTAATGCCCTGGAGATGGGAGATGGAATGGCATGCATAAAAAACAGCAAAGAGGCCAGACTGGAATATGCAATGCCTAAGAGGAAATAATGTGGAATTAATCTAGGAAAATAGTTGGAGCCAGATTGTAAAGGGCTTTAAATGCCAGACAAAGGAGACTGTCTGTATTTTATCCCTGAGGCAACTGAGAGCTTCATGAACTGGAGACATGATCAAATGTGCTTTAAGAATATTAATTTGGGAATTATCTCTGTATCTATCTGTCTGTCTGTCTCTCCTCTCTCTTACACACACACACACACACACACACACACACACACACACACACACACACGACCAAGAGCCCTACCATAAGAGATAAATAGATAAATGGTCTAAGGAAATGAACTGTTTTCAAAAGAATTACTAACAACATATGAATTATTCCTCCAAGTCACAAATAATATAAAAAGGTCATTTAAAAACTTTGAGGTTATACCTCATATTTTTTTAAAAATTGTAAAGATTATAAAAAATTGAAATATTAAAAGAATTATAGGAATTCAGGCACACCGATATGCAGTTGATAGAGCTGTGATATGGTCCAATCATTCTGAAAAATAGTTCAGAATTATAACCAAAAGAAATCACTAAAAAATTCTTCACAAACTTTTGACCTGCTAATACCATTACTGGGCAAATCTTTCAAAAAAAAAAATCCTCTCTTTCTAGTACTGGCTGAACTTTCATTTATTTTTTGACAGTACTCTTTGTTCCCTATTGCTGCTCCTGGCTTCTCCTTCTTCAACTTTCATTCAGGAACCTGTCCTCGAGATTCACTTAATCCATATCTACTCCCAATAAAAATTCTGGGAATTATCTCCTACAGCCATCCACAACACTCCTTTTCTTTCTTCAGTGAACTCTATCTTTCTCACCTCTGTAACTTCTGCCCTCATACTAGGGAACTTCAACATACATACCCATATTCCCTTAAACACCCTTATTATCACTTCCTTAATTTGTTCATTTCACATAATTTATTTCTTCATCCTACCTCAGCCACATCCAAAGTTGGTCAGACTCTTGATCTTACCATTACCCACACAAATGTCCCACCTTCCATGTTTATGAATTCTGAAGTTTCCTAATCTGCTCAAAATTTATGTTCTACTTAATTCTGCTTTGTAACTCCAAACCCTGTTTTTCATCCACATTATGATTACCAATCTCTCAGCTCCTCATTTCTTTTCCAGGCTATCACCTGAAAGTCAGTCGCCTCTCTTCCTCATCTTGATCTCTTGGTAAACAAGTTCAACTCTACACTGTTCTCATCTCTCAAGTTCCTTGATCCCTTTATCTTAACAGTGATCAAGCCCTGCCAAGCCTCAGTCTGGGATGAACTCTCCTATCTGATACCTCTGTCCCTACACGTATTAATGAATAAAGCTGAAGAAAATCATGAAACCATAATGATTGGATCCATATAGATTTGTTATGTATCCTCAACTGATGCCAGCTTTTGTGTTTTGCATTTTTCATCAAATTAAATAAAGTCTGTTCTACGTTTTAGGACTGTGTGTGTGTGTGTGTGTGTGTGTGTGTGTGTGCTCGCACGCGCCCGCAGCTTGTATAAGCCTTGGAGGGGGGTCTCTTCCTTTTAGGGAGAGACTAGACACAAACCAAATTCTGATGTTCAAGAACAAGGGCAAAAGTTCAGTCATTCAATGAAGGCAATCCTTTTATGCCTCCCTAATTAATGTACCACTCTAGAGCAGCTCTTCTTCCAAACCTTTCATCCCTCCTCAAAAGTCTCCTAGCTACCCTTTACCCCACACCAAGCCAAGGAAGATTTGGGAATTATATCTGTATCTATTTCTCTTACACATACACATACACACACACACACACACACACAGAGGACCAAGAGAGCCCTGCCGTTGGCTCTTGGGTAAGGCCTTGTATTATTTCACTGAAAAAATTAAGAGGCAAAAATTGAGCTCTTCTAGAGCTCTCTCTTTCTTCACCCCTCTTACTTATCCCACAACATCACTCAGATGCCTTCTGCTACAATCTCTTCTTCTTCCTCATCTCACATATTGAGGTGCTCCTTTCTCCTTGCCAAGGCAAACTCTTCTACATGCACAGGTGAGCCCATTCCATCCTATCATCTCCAGTAGATTCTCCTCCTTATCATCCTATCTTCAATATCTCTTTGTCTACCAGCTCATTCCTATTGCCTTATAATATGTGCTTGTCTCCCCTCATTCTCAACTCCTCTAATTTGATAGATATGTCTATTTCTGCTAATTGTATTGCCTTTTGTGGTTGTCTTTGAGAAGATCTTTTAGAAAAGGAGTCTCTACTTCTTTTCTTCTTAAGTCTCTGCAATCTGACGAGACCTCATCATTCAACTAAAACTATTCTCTTCAAAGATATTAGTGGGGCAGCTAGGTGGCGCAGTGGATAGAGCACCAGCCTTGAATTCAGGAGGACCTAAGTTCAAATCTGACCTCAGACACTTAACACTTTCTAGCTGTGTGACCCTGGGCAAGTCACTTAACCCCAGCCTCAGGGGAAAAAAAAAAAAAAAGTTATTAGTGATCTAATTGCCAGTGATCTCTAATGGCCTTTTCTCAATCCTCATTCTTTTTGATCTCTCTGAAGCTTTTGACACTGCCAATTGCTCTTTTCCTTCACATTTTCTTCTCTATTTTAGGACATTATTCCTCTTTCTGGCTCTCCTTATCTATCTAATTGCTCCTTCTTAGTTTCTTTTGCTTCATCCAAGCTATGCCTACTAACTGTGGATGTCCCAAAGCTCTGTCCTGGACTATACTATTTCTCTTAGTGATCCATCAGTTCTCATAAATTAAATAATCTTTATGATGATGATTCACAGATCTACTTATCTAGTCCTAATCTTTGTGTGGCTCTTCAGTATTCAACTGTATACTAGATATTCAAATTAGATGTCCCAGAGACATCTCAAACTCAACATATTTAATAAAACTGAACTCATTATCATCCTCTCTCACCCAAACACTCTTGTCCTCCTGACACTCCTATTACTGTTGAGGATACTATTATCTTCCAGTCACCCAAGATAATATTTACTCCTCACCAACTGTCACCCTTCCATATCTGTCACCAAAGCCTGTCAATTTCATTTTCAAAATGCCTCTCAAATATACTCCTTCCTTCACACTGCCACCATTCTAGTTAGGCAGGCCTTCATCACTTCATAACTGGACTATTGAAATAATAGTCTGTAGAGGATCTGCCTGCCTTCTCTCCCCATCAGTCTATCTCTCAAATAATCTTCATAGATTCTTCAAGTCTGACCATGTCACTCCCTGCCTCTCTTCTAGATCAAATCCAAAACGCTCTGTGTAACATCCAAAGGCCTTCACAACCTGGCTATTCCCTATATCTTACCTCCTCTCATCTTCCTTCTTCTCATCTGGGATCTATTGACTCTTTTCTCCCCCCCAAAAAAAATGCTCTCTCTACTTCAGACATTTCCCTCCATGCCCAGAATGTTGTCCTCCATGTCTAGAATGCTCTCCCTTCCCATCTTGTCTCCTGGCTTCCCTGGCTTCTTTTAAGTTCCAACTAAATCCCATCTTTTGTAGGAAGCCTTTCCTGATTCCCCCTTAATTCTGTGCCTTCCCTCTGTTATTTCTTACTTATTATATATGTATATATATGTATGAATATTATATATATGGCTTGTTTATACATAATTATTGGAAATAATGTTGTCTTCCCTATTAAACTGTGAATTACTTGAGAGCTGGGATTGTATTTTGCCTTTCTTTGTGTCCCCAAGAGTGGCTAGGACATAGCAGGTACTTAATAAATGACTGATGGGGCAGCTAGGTGGATAGGATGAGGTGCAGTGGATAGAGCATCAGCCCTGAAGTCAGGAGGACCGGAGTTCAAATCTGATCTCAGACACTTAGCACTTCCTAGCTGTGGGACCCTGGGCAAATCATTTAACCCCAATTGCCTTAGGGGAAAAATGCTGATAAGGCAGAAAGAGGGGCTCAAGAATACCAAAATCTCCATAGCAACATTTTTGTGGCAGTGAAAAAAAGGGAATCCAAATATTTGCCTTTTTATTGGGGAATTATTGAACAAACTGTGGTCTATAGGTGTAATTCAATGTTATATCATAAAAACAGCAAATGTAAAGAATTCAGAGAATCATAGGGAGACTTTTATGAACTAGTAGAAAATGAAGCAAGTGGAGCCAGGAAAATTATGTACACAATGGCTACAATATTATAAATAAAAGTAACATTAACACACTGATTAATTACAATGACTAATATCCCTGCTGTTCTCCGTGTAAAGGTAGGAGGGTGTCCAGTGTGGTAAATTCTGTCGGATATGGTTGCTATGTCTCTTGGTTATTTTTTTTTTCATTTTTATTTTCAGTTCCAAATGTTCTTCCCTCCAACTTTTTCCCACCCACTGAGAAAGCAAGAAATATGATACCTATTATACATATACAGTCATGCAAAATATATTTTGGAATTGACCATGTTCAGGGAGCGGGGGAGAAAACAAGAAAAATAAATAAGGAAAAAATATGCTTCATTCTGTACTCTGAGACCATAAATTCTCGATCTGGGGGGTGGATAGTTGTTAGTTTTATTTAAATGTTTTCTTTTGTGTATGGAAAGGTTCAGTGGCTTAAGGAAATGACTGGTATAAAAACAGAAGATATTTAAAAAAACTTCCAAAAAAAAAAAAACTTTTAAAACTTACTGGTTATAATTCACTGTTTTCTGAGTTGGGGAAGATACAAAATGTCAATAATTACTCAAAGTCTTTAAGGTCTATAAAGCAGGTCCTGCACTTGCAAAGAATGGGAGCCATCAACATACTATACTTTTGCATACTATAAGCAAATTAGGAGAACTCTCTCAGAGCTATGGAGAAAGAAATAATTTATTTATGGTCAAAGAACCAGTGAACATTATAAAATAAAAAATGGATAATTTTAATTACATTAAATTAAAAAGTCTTTGCACAAACAAAATCAATGCAGCCAAGATTAGAAGGGAAACAGAAAGTTAGAGAAAAAATTTTATAGCCAGTGTTTTTGATAAAAGCCTTATTTCTAAAATATATAGAAAATTGATTCAAATTTATAAGAATACAAGCTATTGTCCAATTGATAAATGGTCAAAGGACATGAACAGACAAATTTCAGACAAAGAAACTAAAACCATTTGTAGTCACATGAAAAAATGCTCTAAATCACTTTTGATTAGAGAAATGCAAACTGAAACAACTGACCTGCCACTTCACACCTCCCAGATTGGCTAAAATGACAGGAAAGAAATATGATGAATGTTGGGAGGGGATACGGGAAAACTGGGACACTAGGGCATTATTGGTAGAGTTGTGAACTGATCCAACCACTCTGGAGAGCAATTTGGAACTATGCCCAAAGGACTATCAAACTGTGCATACCCTTTGACTCAGCAGTGCCACTACTAGGTCTGCATCCCAAGAGATCATAAAAGAGGGGAAAACATATGAAAAATGTTTGTAGCAGCTATTTTTGTAGTGGCAACTAGAAATTTGGATGGATGCCCCTCAGCTGGGCATGATATGAGTTATGATATATGAATGTAATGGAATATTATTGTTCCGTAAGAAATGATGAGCAGGATGATTTCAGAAAAACCTGAATAGATTCATATGAACTGATGCTGAGTAAACAGTACAGAGTAACTGTAAGGGGCCTTTAAATGGGTGCCACAGTGCATCAGGAGATTGAGGCCCGGAAGTAATTTCTGTGGATATTAGGACTGCCCTTGGGCGGGATCCTGGCCATATTGAGATAGCTTCCTAATGGGTGACTCTCTCACTGATTGGCTGTGTGTGTGACTTCACAGGCCCTATGTAAGCCCACTGCAGGCAGCAGGCGGTCCTCTTTAACCTCCTACTCTTCACCCTGGGCTTCCTAGCTTGGGTGGCCAAGCCAAGAAGGATAGCCAAAAGAGGTAAGGGTTTTGGTAGTGAACACATGGGTCTTCTGACCAGGTGTTCACTTGGGAACCAACAAGTCAGGGCATCAGTTAGGGCATTATGTGAGGAGGTATAATAAAGGCTTTTAAGATTACACGTGGTTGTCCTTGAGTGCGCTACCGGTCATTAAGCTATAGATTCAAGAGATTGTGACCAGAGACCTTTGAAGGCCTCAGAGGAGGCGAGCCGGGTAGAGTTCACAATGCAGAGGACGGTGGTCAAAGGTACTCTAGTGGGTCTAGGACAGACTAGTAATTGTAACTGCCAGAAGAGCATGTTACAAATGGCGCCCAACGTGGGGTCAGAAGACCCATGTGTTCACTACCAAAACCCTTACCTCTTTTGGCTATCCTTCTTGGCTTGGCCACCCAAGCTAGGAAGCCCAGGTGAAGAACGCCAGGTTAAAGAGGACCGCCTGCTGCCTGCAGTGGGCTTACATAGGGCCTGTGAAGTCACACACACAGCCAATCAGTGAGAGAGTCACCCATTAGGAAGCTATCTCAATATGGCCAGGATCCCGCCCAAGGGCAGTCCTAATATCCACAGAAATTACTTCCGGGCCTCAATCTCCTGATGCACTGTTGCACCCATTTAAAGGCCCCTTACAAGTAACAGCAAGATTATGGGCTGATCAATTGTGAGGGACTTGACTCTTCTCAATAATGAGGTGATTCAAAGCAATTCCAAAAGACTTGGGACAGAGAGAACCATCTGCAGCCAGAGAAAGAACTGTGAAGACTGAATGTGGATCAAAGCATAGTATTTTCATCTTTTTGTTGTTACTATTTATTTGTTTAGGTTTTTTTCCTTGTGTTTTTTGTACAGCATGACAAATATGGAAATATATATAGAAGAACTGCACAAGTTTAACCTATATCAGATTACTTACTATTTTAAAGAGGGTGTAGGGGGAGGAGAAGGAGAAAAATTTGGAATACAAGGTTTTACAAATGTGAATGTTAAAAACTATCTCTGCATTATTTGGAAAAATTAAGTACTATTCAGAAAGGAAAAAAGAAAAAAAAAAAAAGGAGCAGCTAGATGGTACAGTGGATAGAGCACCAACCATAGAGTCAGGAGGACCTAAGTTCAAATTTGACTTCAGAAGCTTAACACTTCCTAGTTGTATGAACCTGGGCATGTCACTTAACCCCAATTGCCTCACCAAAAAAAAAAAAAAAAAAAGAGTTAGATCCATTGGTATGTCTTTTATCAGAAGGCCATCATCTAGGTTGATTTACAAACTCATTCTGAGTTTTCATCTCCAAAATGGGGATATTAATAGTACCTACCTCCCAGAATTTTGGCAAGGATCAAATGAGATAATTTTGTAAGCCTTAATGTGTTATAGAAATGCTAATTATTATTATTATTATCATAATCATTATGATGATGGTGATGATATCTCCCTTTCTTGCCATGGAAAACTTACTTTATTTGTCTAATAGACTCTGATACAAGTCCTTTGTGTTATGGATTAAGCATTGTCTCTCAGATTAAACAGAAGTCTATTCTACATTTTAGGTCTGTGTGTGTGTGTATATGTGTATTACCTCTGTGCTTTTTGGGAGTTCTTTTTAGGGGGAGACTAAGCACAAAACAAATTCTGATATTCTGAGAATGAGGGCAAAAGTTCAGTCATCCTGTAACCTAAGATAGCCAACCAATCAAAAAGTATTTAGGTGCCTACTATGTACCAGGCAAAGTCTCTGCCCTTCAGAGCTTACTTTCTAAGGAGGGAAAAGTGGAAAGGTGGGAAGTTAAGAGGAAGGAGAGAGGGAGACATCATGCATATTTATTGATAAGTATGTAAATACAAGGAAGTTAAGGAAAGGCAGGGTGTTAGCAGCTAGAAAGAATAGGAAAGGCTTTTTTTTTTTTCTTTCTCTTAGTTTTTTTTCCCTTTTGTTGTGATTTTTTTTTCTCCCACAGCATAACTACTATGGAAATATGTTTAAAATGATTGTACATTTATAATTTATACTAGAATGCTTACTATCTTGGAGAGGGAGGAGCTAAGGGAGAGAGGGAGAAAAAATTTGAAACAAAATCTTGCAGTAATGAATATTGAAAACTATCTTTATATGTCATTGGAAAAATAAAATACTATTGAAGGGGGGGAAAGGAAAACATTCCTTCATGTAGAAGGCTGCATTTGAGCTGAGTTTGGAAAGAAATCATCAATTCTAAGAGACAAAGGGGAGGAAATTATGAATTCCAGGCAGAGAGATAGTCAGTGCAAAGGTATGGAGCAGGGTGCTATTTTTGAGCAACAGCAAATCACAAAGTATATGAAAGGAGTAATTGTAAGAAAACTAAAAAGAAAGAGCTCAGGGTGTGAAAAGATTTAAATGCCAATATTGTTTATATTTGCTCCTGGAAGAAATAAGTAGATGGATTTTATTGGATAGGGAGGTGACAAGATCAGAGCACTTGAGTAAAATCATTATGTCAGCTGTGCAGAGGATAGTTTGGAGTGAGGAAACATTCTTGACACAGGAGACCAAAATAAGACGTTGTTGTAATAGTACAAACAAAAGGTGATAAGGGCCTAATCTGGATTGAGTGCTGTATGAGTGGTGAGAAGGCCACAGAGATGTTATAAGTCAACATTAAGATATGTCAACAGGTCTTCAAGGGAAAGACTATATCTGAATTAAATTATATATTATTAGACTCAAACCCAAAGTTCTAGCCTATCAGTAACTTTTTGGATTCTGGTAAAGCCAATCACTAGGTTAGCTATTGTTCCCAGCTCTATGGCATCTGCAGATTTAATGAGTGTGCTATTTATGCAAGTCATTGATAAAAATGCTAAATAGCTCCAAGTGTCAACAGGAGATTCCTGGTGCTCTCCAACAGAAACCTCCTGCCAACCTGGCATTGACTACTCTGAGTCTTTGCCTTTCAACCAGAAACAGGCAAGTCTTCTGGTGAGAGGTAGCTGTTCTTTGAAAGAAGGTTAGAAACCTGAGAGAGAGAGAGAGAGAGAGAGAGAGAGAGAGAGAGAGAGAGAGAGAGAGAGAGAGAGAGAGAGAGAGAGAGAGAGAGGGGTCAGGAAGAAGTGCCTTCTTGTGTAAAGGGAAGGCAAAGAAATGCTATGTATAGGGAGCCACTAAATTAAGAGGGTAGTTTGATTAAAATGGAGACAGACAGGAGGGGATAAAATGATTAAATTCCACACTGAAAAATTTGCTTATATCTTAGAGAAGGGGGTCTTAACCTTTCCTTTGCCCTGGACCCCCTTGATAGTCTGGTGAGTCTATGGCTACCTTCTCAGGATAATGTTTTTAAAAGCATAATAAAGTTTTAATTTTTTGTCTTAATTTATTTTAATATTTTATATTTTAGTATTAAGTATTTCCTATTTTAGCATTAAGCAGAGGTTCTTAACTTCTTGTATATCCTGGACTGATAAAGTCTATGTTTTTAATTGCATAAATTAAAACTTATTTTGTTTTAATATTTAGATTTTTTAGGATTACAAAGGAAAAGAATTATATTAAAATACAGTTATCAAAATATTTTTTGAGTTCACTGATTCTAGGTTAAGAAAAGAATCCTTATCCTAGAGGCACTCAAAGTCATTGAAGAAAAGAGTAATTTGTTAAAAAAAAAAAAAAAAAAAAAAAAAAAAAAAAAAGATTTAGATTGCCAAATCCATTGAATCTAGAACTGCAGCTCTGGGTCACAAGTCACAAGCTGAGATTTCCTTAGGGATACTGGAAACAGCATTAATCATAGTTTCAAATGAAGAAAGCTCCATATTTTGTAGTATTTCTAAAAAATTTTCAATAACAGAATTTTAAAATATTTTTTGTTTCAAGATTGCTATGGTTTTATTTTTTTACATTTTAACTATTTTTATTAGTTATTTTTTGTTGTCCTCTGTTATCATCTATTATTGCCTAGTTTTTTAGGGTCTATGTTTAAGCATTAGCAATGACTGAGCATAGAGAATGTCCTCTTAGTATTAAGGCAAATATGAGCCTAAGTGAACGTAGAGCAATTGTATTTTAGACATGATTTTAAGCCCAAAGTTGATCAATCATTGTAGGTCTGATTCCTCACAAAGGATCATTGATTTGGGGGGGAACATATGGACCATAAGCACACCATTGAAAGGATGTTATCCTGAGTAGAAAATATTTGAAGAGCTTTAAGGAAAGTATTCTGAAAAGAGGACAATATAACTATTGGCCTCTGTTAGCTCTTTGAAACTATGGAGTCTTCCCCAGGAATGTGCAAACTATGGAGTCTTCCCCAGGAATGTGCAAACTATGGAGTCTTCCCCAGGAATGTGCAAACTATGGAGTCTTCCCTAGGAGTGTGCAGAATTGGGATGCAGACCATTATTCTCAAAGTCTTCAACCTTCTTGATCTCTTCGCTGCATTTGACATTCTTGACCACCCTTTCCTCCTGGATTTTCTTTCTTCCTCTGAGTTTTCATAATATTGTTCTTTCCCTGATTCTCCTACAACCTGTCTAAAAACATTTTCTCCATCTTCTTTGCTGTTTCATCATGCCATCTAACCATGATGTCCCAAGAATGTCTAGGACAGAATCTTGGGACTTTCTTCTCACTTTCTCACTCTCTCTCTTTTTTCTCTCTTTTTTCCCTCTCCCTATCCCTCTCCTTCCTTCTCTTTCTCCCTCCTCCTTCTCCCTCTCCCTCTCTTCCCTCTTCCCTCTCTCTCTCTCTCTCCCCCACCCTTTTCAAATGAGATGTTTGTAAAATACTAAACAGAGTACTTGGTACATAGTAAGTGCTTAATAAATGCTTAATCCATTCCCTCTGAACAATCTCCCTCACCCCAAATATTCAATCAATTGACAAATCTCAGGCATTTCTATCTCCATATCTCCTATATACTTTCCCTCTTTTCTCTACTGAAACAACTGCCAACCTTACTTCACGTTTTTTTATGACCTCCTCTAGCTTGTATGGCAACAGCCTAACTGGCATATTGTCTCAAGTCTCTCCCCACTTACATCTGAAAGCAAGAGCCAAGAAACATGGGCAGCTAGGTTACCACAGTGGGTAGTCTTCTAGGGCTAAAGGTCAGGGAAATCTGTGTTCTAATGGGTTTCAGATAATTATTTTTTGTGTGATCCTGGACAAGATACTTCAAAATTCTGTTTACCTCCATTTCCTCATCTATAAAATGGGAATAATAATAGTACCTATCTGGTAGGGTTTTTGTAAAAAGAGAGTGAAATAATAATTATAAATTATTGCATTTAGCACAGTGGCTGGCACATAGTAAATACTATATAAATTTTAATGATGATGATGATGGGGAAACCAAGAAATAGAGGGAAAGTTCCCACTTCACCCTTTAATATTATTATGAATTATGGGGAAAGGTGTTCTCTTCCTTATAAGGAAGGGCCAAACCCAGAGAACTGGGAAAACAGAAATCTCAGATAAAAGAGTTGCTTGATTCTCTCACAGTTCTTAGAATTTCCACCTACTAGTTATACAAGAGTTGTCCCCGAGACTAGGACAGACAGTTTATATCTCTAGAGAGGAAAGATTCATTAGAAAGGGAAGAAGAGTTTCCTTGATTTACTAATCAGAATATTTGGCTTTTTGTATTTTCTAGTAAGTGAAATGTAAGTGTACTATAATCTTTAATTCCTTAGACTAAGAGCTTGCATAGGAGCAAAATATATTTTCATTTGTTGTAAAGATCTGGCCACAAGCCAAATTCTGATGATCTAGGGGTAAATTTGGAAAGGGCCAAAAGAGGGATTTTTTTTGAGATTGAATCAAGTGTTAAGTGCTGACGTATGTGAACAAGACTACCATCTAGTGGGCAAATAGTGAAATTATGTCTTCTGGGTTTGAAGTCAGAATGGATCTATGTATATTACGTTGTGAATACAAAAACATATAATATCAATAGCCATTGAACATTTAATGTTTCAGCAATAAGCCACAACTTCCATTTTTATGTTTAATATTTATTTATTTCAGCTGAGGAAAGGATTTGGAGGAGAAAATAATAGATTCTGGTTTTGGATGTATTGAATTTGAGATGCCTGTGAGTGACATCTGGTTCAAAATTTCCAACAGGTCAGTCTCCTCTGTTCCTCAATATAGGACTGTAGCTTGATACAGCATGCATATATAGATTTGGTAATCATCTACATAGAAATGATCATTGAACCCATGGGACTAAATAAGATCATAGAGGAAGAGAGTACAGACAGTGCTTGGTTCAGGACAAGACAGCCATTACTAGCAGGAGTGACATGAATAAAGAACTGGCAAAGGAGATAGAGAGTGGTCAGACAGGTAGAAGAGAAAACTAGAGAATAAGCAGTATCTAGTAGGAGAAAGTGATGAATTATTGAATGCTGCAGAGAGGTCAATAAGGACGAAAGCTGGAAAAAAATGTCATTAGATGAGGCAATTGTTAACTTCAGAGAAAACAGTTTCAGCTGAAGAACGAGGTTGAATACCAGATTACAGAAGATTTGGGAGACAAAGAGGCACTGAGTATAGATTTTTCAGAGTTTATCTGGGAAAAGAAATCTAGAATGATACCACCTAGCAGAGGTGGTAGGATCAAGAGAGAGGCTTTTTTAAGGACAAGAAAGAGATGAGTGTGTTTATAAGCAGGAGGAAAGGAGACAGCATATAGAGAAAGATTAAAGATTAGAGAGTAGGAATAAAATGAGCCAAGTCTTCTGGAGAAGACTTGGGATATAGGATCAATGATCTTGGTAAGGAAAAGGGCCTCTTCCTTGTAAGAAGCTGGGGTGGAGAAGATGGGTGGGTGTGGGTCATTAGGAGAAGAGGAGAAAAGAAAATTCTCATCTAATGGCCTTATTTGAGAAAGGTGGCAAAATGCTTGAGTTAAGGTCCCCAGCAGAAAGTAGCGTAAGTAGGCTTGAGGAAAAATGAAGAGATTTAGAGTTGGTTAGAGAATTGATTATGAAAGAATGATGTTTCTCAGTCATCTTTACATCCTTTGTTCATAATTTGCAAGCTAAATATACATACATAAATATGCATATATATATATATATATATATGTGTGTGTGTGTGTGTGTGTGTGTATTTTATGTACATTCCTTTAGTGCTAAAGCGCACACCCTCTTTCAAAGTGGCCTGTCATTCTCTACACTCTCCATCTCCCCCAGCCCCTTAACTTTTCTGTATTCAACTCTCACCTCAGTGACAAACATGATAAAGCCTGAATCCGTCACGTTCCGAGATATCACCTGCCCAAATGGGAACTTCTCCACTTTGCAATGACTCGCCACTGTCGAGAGAGCCTTATGAGACCATGTCTTAAAGAGACTGTGATCCCTGAAGAAAAAGGATATTATAGGTCATTTCCTTCTCTGAGCCAAGGAAAAAATTCCTTGTATATTCCTTATGCATCACCCTCTACCCCTTTCCTTCCTAGAGACACAACTAAGGCAGAGCAATAAGGGCTTTTCCTAGACTGTTAATATCTAAAAAGCAGAATTATCCTTCCCATGTCTTTGTATCCAATCATACTTCACTACTCCACCCCACCCCACAATCCTCATCCATTTTAACTGGTCATTCTACAGCATAAAAACTTTCTGGCAACCAAATATACTAAATGTACTAAAATGTACTAAACTCCTCCCTCCCAACTCCAGACCAGCTCTATCCTTACCCCTTCATTTACTCCAAGTGAAAAAAAAAAACAAAAAACTACTCATGTTTCTGTCCCTTGATCCCCTAGAATTTAATCACCCTCTGGAACTTTAGGAAGTTATTTTACCCTTTTCCCTGAAATCAATTGTTCCAGCCATCATGTCCCCCAACTAAAATACACCTAGCACAATTGCACCTCCATTTTTCTTACCTGAGTGATCCATTTCTTCCATAGATACATCCTTGACCTTTCCATTTCCCTACATCCTAGAGCACTTCTTTGCAACATGCAGTCAATGCAATAATATTTGAATCTATGCTGTCTAGAAATATTTGATTGTCTTGCCTCTTCTACTAGAGATGTTAACTGTGCCTTGAGGGCAGGGTCCATGTAGTAATACGATCAGAGATTTAGAGCTAGAAGGGATTTTTTAAGAACTTAGAAGTTTATACTCTAGGATCCATGAATTTTTTTTTTATCTCTTAATAGCAATATTGAAATGTGATTGCTTTCTGGCGTCTCAAAATGTGTTTCTTCCAGCATTCTCCTTTTTATTAGCAAATATATTCCTACTCTCCTCCCCTTTATTCCCCTCCCTTCTCTCCTTTCTCCTTCATAGGGTATAGCTATGATTTTCCATGAAGTCAGTATTCTATAATTATTTGATGAGTCAATGGTTGATTTACCTGAAGAAATTAAACCGAACTTGAAATTCTTTCTTCACCTCTTCATCTATTTCATAACCAAAGAAATCCTCCTTGTCCACAACGAGTAATTCTGTGTCCTCCATACAGACTACAGTGGCAATCCTCTCACAGCCAGTCAATAAAGCCATTTCCTGTTGGTGGGGGATAAAAAAGGAGCTCTCTCTTCATGCCTCCCAGTCTTCACACTCCAATTCATTCTATACCATTGCCAGATTAACCAATCAATCAACAGGTATTTATTTAGTATATTTTACATGCCAGGAACTGTGCTGAGCACTGGGGATTCAAAGCAAAGCAAAAGCAAAAACAAAAATAGTTTTTGTCCTCAAGGAGCTTAATGGTTCTAATGAGTTAGACAACCTAGCAAAATCAGGTGAATACAGAACACATATAAATGATATTAATAAGTAAATAGATAAAATGAATACAGAGCAGATGGGAGATAATCTCAGAAACTATGTCACTAGTAGTTGGTGGGGGTGGAAAGAACAACTACCAAAGACCTCCTGGAAGATAGAGTGTTTGAAATAAGTTTAAAGGAAATCAGGGGTTCTAAAAGTCATAGGTCAGGAAGGAGATCATTCCAGGCACAGAACACAGCCAAACCATGGAAATCTGGAGACAAGAAACATCATGTTATATGAGAGGAAGAGCACAGGCAGTTTATAGATGTTGTAGAAGTAAAATGTCAAAGTCTGGAAAGGGAGAAACAAGATGTGAAATGCTATAAATACAAACAGTTAATTTACATTTGACCCTGAAAGTAATAGGGAGTCACTGAAATTTCCAGAGCAAGAGAGTAATGATGGTTATTTACCTTTTAGGAAAGTCACTGTTGGGGCAGCTTTGTGGTACAATGGATAGAACACTAGCCCTGACATGAGGACCACCTGAGTTCAAATTTGACCTCAGACTAGCTAACTAGCTGTGTGATCCTGGGCAAGTCTCAACCTGATTGTCTCTCATCAAAATACAAAAAAATGAGGGGAAGTCATTTCCCCCCCAAAAAAAGATGACTGAGTAGAGGATGATTTTAGATCAGAAGGACAATTAAGAGTCCAAGCAAGAAGTGATGAGGGACTAAACTAGTGTGGTATGTTGTGAATAGAGAAACCAACATATTCAAGAGACATTGCAAAGAAAACATATGATAAGATTTGGGAATGATATTGGTGTGTGTATATGTGAGAGAGAGACAGACACAGACACAGACAGACAGACAGAAACACAGAAAGGCATACAGATAAGGGAGATCAGAGACAGGTAAAGGGATCAAGAGTAGAAAATGACAATAAGATTGTATACTTAGAAGGACAATGCTATGATAGGGAAGTTCAGTTGAAACGAGCATTTTAGGGGAAAGATTGCAAGTTCCATTTTAGTCATGCTAAATTTAGGATACTAATAATAATGAACATTTATATAGCTCTTATTATGTGTCAGACACAATGCTGAGCTTTACAATTATTGTCTAATTTGATCCTCACAACAATTCTGGGGGGTAGATGCTATTGTCATGCCCATTTTATAGATGAGAAATCTGAGGCAGAGAGAGATTATGACACAACTAAAGTTACACAGCTAGGAAGTGTCTGAGGGCAGATTTGATCTAAAGCCTTCTGGACTCCAAGTCCCAGAACTTCCTATGCAGGAAAAAAAGGGTAACTCAGGATAAAAAAAATAGGATTAAGTATAAATGGGAACTGTCTGCAAAGAGATAATAATTGATGAGATAGTGTGGAGAAAAATTAGAAATGGGCCTAGGACAGAACCATGGGGAACATCTACAATTAATGAACATGACAAAGATGAAGATTCAATAAAAAAAAACTACAGGGAATCATCAGATAGATAGATACAAGAAAGCAACCACAGAAACTAAAAAAGACAGTATTCAGGAGGAAGAGGAGGGGGGCAATAGTGTGAGAAACTGCAGAGTCCTTGGAGGATGAGGATTTGGGGAAGTGGGCCATTAGATTTGACAATTAAAAGATCATTGATAACTTTGAAGAGAGCAATTTCATCTGAATAGTGGAATCAGAAGTCAGATTAGAGACATTTTAGAAGTGAGAAGAAAGGAAAAGAATATGTCAAGTATAGAAGGTATTTTGCCATGAAGGGAGGAAAAATATGGGAAAATACCTGATGGTTATAGTAGTATGATGCAGTGGAAGTTTTTTAATAATGGAGAAAGTTTGGGTGCATTTACAGACAGGAGGGAAAGAGGTAGCAGATAGAGAAAAATAAAGTTTAAAGAATGGGAATGATAGAAGAAGAAATCTACTGGAAAAGATGAGAAGGAATAGAATCAAAGGATTATGTAAACAGGAAGAAAGTCACCTCTTCCTCAGAGTCTGGAATGAATGAAAAGATAGTAGGGAACAATGATAGAGAAATACAAGATGAAGGAAAGAAAATGCCATCATATTTTTCAATGAAATAAGAGATGGGATCCTCATCAAAGAAATCAAATGGATTGGGAAGGTTAAGGAAAGAAGAAAAGATTTGGAACAAGTTTTTAGTCAATAGGGTTGGGAAGGAGGAAGAGGATTGCCTTGCTGTAGACTGGGCCCAGTTGAAGTTTGTTGTTATAAATTTATACAGGACCATAACCTGCATAATTCTGGCCCAAAACTTCTGCCTTAGGAATTTTTCTAGCACAATCCTGCTTTGCTTCTCTCTAGCTGGGCTTGTACCTTGAGAATATCATCCTTTCAGGGAATCAAGAATGCCATTCTCACAAACCCCACCAGATACCAACTTACTCCAAAAGATGAACCCTTGCTGAGCAAGTCTGGGTGTGCATCGAGGAAGGCACTGCTCCCATCTTCATCTGAAGTCACAGCAACTGTCCCCAAGTAGATGAAGTAGAAACTGGTGCCCTTATGCCCCTTCTTAAAGATCACACGCCTGCGGCCAAACCTAAGAAGCAGCATATAGACTACCATTTGGAGAGCAGTAGAAAACTGAACTTGATGGTAAGGTCTGCTCTCAGGTCTTCTTTTGGAAAAGAGACGAGTAGAGTCTCTACACCCTTCTTCCTTCTCTCTGGCATTAGCCTAGCCTAACCTAAAGAGGCTACTTCAGCTCTGTACAGCTCCTAGGACTGTCCCTTGTACCAGCCCTTCTCCTTAGAACTTCCTCTCCCCAAAAAGATGGAAAAGGGAAAAATGATGGGTCAGTTAGGGAAGGAATCTGCTAAGGATGCAGTTAAATAATGTGGATCAATAAAACCTAAAAATATCCTGACTCCTTACTTATCTCTCTTTTACAATTTACGACCTCAGAGGCTGTTATTAGCTTGTAGATTAAAGCCCCAAATTTTCAGTATAAAAAATTCTCCCAAATTTCCTTTTATTACTAGGTTCTCTTAGAGGCTAGTCTGTCAGATATGGTATAAATAAACTCTTTTGTAACTATAAGAGAATCTCTTTTAATTCTTTCAGAATGTGAACCATGACTCTCACATACTTCACTACTTCTAAGCTTGGTGTAGGGGGCCTGAAACCTGCTGTTTAGAGGATTTTTCAGCTAGATCTAAAAATGCTGCTTCTAAATGGGATCACAAGCCTTAGTTCAGGTAAGTGTTTGCTTCTGAGTGCAATACCTTAATAAGAGGATCTGTGACACTATCAGAAGGCGGCTGGATTTGGAGACTACAAGACCTGAGTTCAAGTCTTGCCTCTGATACTAATGCATGGGCTTCAATTTCCTCACCTGTTAAATGAGGCAGTTGGACTAAATAACTCTAAGGTTCCTTCCAGTTCTAAATCCATGTCTCTAACATAAAGATCAAAACAGGACCTGAGGATTTCACTGACAGAGAAAACTCCCAGCAGAGGAAAATACTTCTTCCAATGAAGATCAGTACCTTCTCTGCCATTTAGTCATAGAGAGTTGTCTAGATTAGTGATATTACACTCAAATAAAAATGGGACTTCTATACCAAATATAAGGACCTTTGCTAATTGCATTTTTATTTGCAAAGCCAGATATTAACATTATCAATATCAGTATTTTTGTTAACTGCTTCCCAATTACATTTTAATCTGGTTTGAGCTACATTTGGGTATGTAGCCTCTGGCTAGATATTTGACATAGCTAGAGCACTGAAAGGCCTCAGGTCACACAAGCAGAATGTGTCAAGAGACTGGACTTGAACCTGGATCTTTCTTGCTAGTACACCAGTTCGCTAGCTGTTTAGCCATGGTTCCTCAGAGATTTGCTTAACATAGTTGTTTCTTAATATTTATGAATCAAAAGAAATTTTCCATGATTCAGAGGCTTAATTCAATTGTTATCTCCTGTCCAGCATCTTTTCTGAGCCCCTAGGCTGGAAATGAGTCTTCTTTATTCTGCATTACTCAAACAATAACTGCTTTTAACACTCAACAAGCTTGTTCACAATCAATCTTGCAATGTAGTGATTAGTATATGTCTCATTCCTCCTATTTGACTGGGAATTCTTGCAAGGTGAAATAAAAAACTCTTATAAGCAGTCATAGAATTCTAGCTGGAAAGCATTTGAGGCCCATCAGTTGAATCTCCTTTTACAGATGATCAAACAGAAGCTCAGAGGATAGCCTAAGGTCACATAGAGAAATCCAGAATCAGGAGCAGGATCCTCTGACTCTGTATTCATCTCTGCCTCCCCAAAGATGCTCTATATATGGCCTTACATATAGTAGACGTGGGAATAAAATGTTTGTTGAATGAATTAAGAGATTAAGGTTAGATCTATTAGTAAAAATGCTATTAACAATAATATAGTAGCTGCCCTACTTTAGAGCAACTAGGTTAAACAGTGGATAGAGCATCAAGCCTAAAGTCAGGAAGGCTTCTCTTCCTGAGTTCTAATCTGGTCCCAGACAGTTACTAGCTATGTGACCTTGAGCAAGTCACTTTACCCTGGTTGCCTCAGTTTCCTCATCTGTGCAATGACCTGAAGAAGGAAATGGCAAACCACTCCAGTACTGTTGCCAAGAAAATCCTAAATGGAATCACAAAGAGTCAAACATTACTAAAATGACTGAACAACAATAATAATAAAAACATTTTCTTCAGAATACAACCCTTTAAAATGGATAATATAATTATTACACCCATTATTCTCACCCATTGAGAAAATTAAAATTCAAGGAGATGAAGTCACCTGACCAAAAAATTGTGGTCTGTGAGACCCTGAAACAAATGAGCTATGGAATCTGGCATCTCATTCTCTCAATCTCATGAAACAAATGATCCCAGGGACCTCTGGGTACAACCATTGTCTGGGTTTTCTCCAGAAAAATCTCCTAGATGAATTCCCTCTCCAGCTACTGCAAAACTCTCAAGGGCAACCTGAATCAGATCAAAATGTCAGTGAGAAATGTTTAACAGAATTAAAATACAGTACAACATAATGTTCCTTTGTGGTTTTATGTCAGGATCTCTTTCTATTTGAGTGTGATACCAGTGTACCACAATATGCTGAGAAATGGGAAAGAAATGTGATTTTGGTGGCAGAGAACCTGGATTCAAATTCAACTTCTGACTTTTTCTACCTGTATAAGCTTAAGCAAGACATTTAACCTTCATAGGCCTCCGTTTTGTGAAATGAAAAGATTGGACTTCATAGATGGCCTCTGAGGTCCCCAGACTTATGGTGAAATGATTGCTTAGTCCTTTCTTATGAATATTGCCCTTACTGAAGCAGTCTTTTGCATTTTCAGTTCTGACTTTAAGGAAATTTTTTCTTTCAGAACCATGATAAACCTAGGCAAATGGGGCTTTATTCTGGGCGGCACACTTCCTCCATGAAATCCATGAATCATCATGGCTTTTAGGTCTTTGCTGACCCAGACTATTATAAATCCTAACTCCTTTGAGGAATGAAAGGATGGCTCAACATTTTACCTGTTGCTGACCAAGTGCCATTGTCCACTGTTCTCCCCACTCCCAACTGGTTTTTCCCCATAGAAATATTAAAAAAAATTCTGTGTCCCCCTCTTGGGAGGTTTGCTCCTCCCCAGAAGCAAAAGATGACTAGCCCAGGAGTTGGCACTGACCGTTCATAGCGGACGACTTTGGCCAGCAGCAGCTGGACCCGCTGGCTGTAATTCCAAAAGCTTTTCAATCCCCGCAGAAAATTACAGAGACTGTTGATTTCACTTTCTTCTCTCCACTCTGGCCTCTTCCGAGTAATTTCAATAGCTCTTCTAGGGAAATGTTCCTGGAAAGAAAAGAGGTGGTATGATCCAAATCCAGGCCTGAGAGAGCCCTTTTCTTCCCTGGCCAGATTTCTCTTCCCATCCCTTGGTACTGGCTTTTTCTTGTATCCCAGTCTCCTCCAGTAGGGAAAAGCAGGAAATCTCCCTACTACCTTCCATGCATATTCTTAACGTCATGCTTTTGCTCATACCACTCTCTTTTAATGCCTGTAACACCCTTCCTCTGCCCCTAACTAAATACTATCCATCCCATTAAGTACCCAGCTCAAACACTCATATCATCTGCCACTAACTTGCTCTGTGAACTTGACCAAGTCTCTTCTATCTCAGCCTGTTTCCTCATCTTTATAGATAATTTCTAATAATTCATAGATCCATCCCCTCATGGGGTCTTGGTTACCTATTTGTTTCAATGAATATAGACTCCAGAGTTCTATTTGGTTCTTACAATATGACATCTTATATTCTAGATCTCTCCAGAGAATGAATCTAGATTCATTCTGGCATTCTCTCCTGTGGGTTCCTCCTATAACATTTACTCTGGAAGCTCATCCACTGCCTCAGTAAGTGTGTGTGTGTGTGTTAGCTCTCTATCAGACTTCAAACCTCAGGGTGTGGGGTCTCATGAGGGAGAAGAGTCTATCATTCACAGTCAATCATGGTCCTCCTCACCCCAAACAAAATTAGTAAGCAGCAATTGTTAGGGCTTATAGTGGGGTATAAGAGGAAGGACAGAAATTATTTTCCTCCTTTCTTCTTTCCCTCAATGAGTAGCTCAGGACTTGTTAAGAAAAGCAAAGGAGAAGAGGAAGGAATAATAAAAAGGGAAAGAGAACAGCCTATTTCTCCCTCCCCAACATCAATTAAGTGACAGCAGAAACTGAGTCATGATGGTAAAACCAAGAATTAGAGAACAACTGAGATCCATCATACAGATGAGGTAACTGAGGCTCAGCGAAAGAAAAGGTCTTTCCAGCAGGTCAGTGGCAGAACTAAGACTGCAACCCAGTGAGCTTCTAACTTATATTTCAGGACTCTACCCAGTAGCCCACCAAGATAACAAGAAATTGATTTCTGGCTATGAAAGGCCAGACTATCCTTACCTGCTCAAAGAAGAAGTCAGTGTAATTGAAGGTCAGTTTGGCCTGTTTCCTTTTCTGGAAAAGAGAAGAGGAGGGGAGCTAAGTTCCTGTTCTCAGCACAGGCTCCAGTCCCTGAATCACTGTTAATTAGCAGAAGAACCTAGGGCTAACCTCTTTGGCCTAATCTCTATATTTTACCATCATTCATGGCACAGACATTGGTGAGATGCCATTGTGGTAACAGAGGAAGAAAAAAGGAGGAAAAAGGAAAGAGATGAAAAGGAAAAAAGCAGAACAGAGAGTAAAGAAGAAAGTGAAGAGGAAAAGAGGGAGGAGGAAACAGAACAGAACAGAAAGGAGAAATCAGAGAACAGAGAGGGGAGAGTTTCAATAAATGAAAAAATGGAGGAGAAAAGACAGAAAACAGTGGAAAGAGCAGAGACAAGAATAAACAACAGGGAGAAGAAAACTATAGAGAAGGATGAGAGAACCGAGAGGAGAAAATAAGGATAAGAAAGAAAAAGGAAAAGGAAAAAGTGAAGGAAAACCGTGAATAAGTACTTAAGTGTCTACACTAAGTTCCCAGCAACTCTGTGTAACTCTTGTAACTCTGGGGATACAAAAAAAGCAAAAGATAGCCCCCCCTTCCCTCAGGGAAGTTAAAATATAAGGAGACAATAAGCAAATAAGTATGAACAAACAAGATACATCGATAAAGATATATACATATGTATAGGAATAATCACACACAAAAAGTACACAAATATGAATAGTCCACAGAGGGAAAGCATTAGAATTTTTAATAATATTTTATTTTTCCAAATACCTGTAAAGATAGTTTTCAACATTCATTTTTGTAAAACTTTGTGATCTAAATTTTTTTTCTTCTATCCCTCCCTTTCCTCCCTCCTCTCCAAGACAGCAAGCAATTTGATATAAGCTAAACAGTGCAATCCTTTTAAAAATATTTCCATATTTTTCATGTTGTACAAGAAAAACCAAACCAAAAAGGAAAATAAAACATAAGGAAAAAGCAAACAAACAAAAAGGCGAAAATATTATGCTTCAATCTACATTCAGTCTCCATAGTTCTCTCTTTGGATGTTTTTGGCATTTTCTGTCCCAAGTCTATTAGAATTGTCTTGAATTGCTCCATCACAATTGGCCATCTCATAATCTTGTTATGGTATACAAAATTCTCCTGGTTCTGGCTCACTTCAGTCAGTATCTGTTCATGTAGGTCTTTCCAGGTGAGAAGCATTAGAATTAAGAAGTTTTGAAAATAAACTTCTTGTAGTTGGGAGGATTTTAACTAGGACTTTAAGGAAGTCAAGAAAATCAGGAGGCAGAGATGAGGAAGAAAAATATTCTAAGCAGAGAAAATATTCAGAGCTGAAATAGAGCATAGTGTCGGAGAAAGAACAAGAAGGCTGACAACAGTGGATTGAAGAGCACATTTGTGGGGTGTGATGAGTTGAGTATAATGTACAAACGAGATTAAAAAGATAGGAGCAGCTGTATGAAGAGCTTTGACTCCCAAACAAAGGACTTTATGTTTAATCCTGAAGATCATAGGGAATCAATGGAATTTATTGAGTAGGGAGATGACATGGTCAGGTCTGCACTTTAGGAAAATCACTTTGGTGTCTGGATGGAGAGTAGATTGGAATGGGGAGGGAGGAGGCAAGCAGACCAAGGAGCAGGAATAGGCTAGATAAGAGGAAATGAGGGCTTGTGCCAGTGATAGCAGTGCCAAAGAAAAGAAGCTATTGGCAAGATGTTTCCAAAGCAAAATCAATACATCTTAGCAACATTCTAGATACCTTGATTGTGAGCCTGAGAGACCAGAAAAATACTGTTGCCCTCAACAGTAATAGGGAAGTTTGGATGGGGGAAGATTTTGGGGAAATATATTAAATTTAATTTTGGACTTATTGAGTTCAAGATGTCCAGTTCAATAGGCAGTTAGGAAATAGATCAAATAGAAAGAACAGAATGGAGAACAGAGAGTGAGGGGATGAAAGTAGAGATTTTTTTTTTTTAAAGGAAAGGGCATCGTCAAAATGTGGCAACATTTTAAGAGGACTTAGAGTCTACAATCTTACAGATGCGGAATGTAAAAAAGAAAGGGAGAAAAGAGAAGAAAATCAGGGAAAGGAGAGAAGAGGGATCCATGCTTGGGATGTCAGGTCAGACAGGGCACCAATTACAAGTTGAAGTTTTTACCTTGAAATCAAGATTACTTAAAAGCATTGAAACTATGCATATGAACAGATAATGATTTTAGGTCTAGATAAATCACAGTTGGGATTAAGCAGCCTCAATTTCTTAATCTATAAAATGAGCAGGTAGGACTCAAGGTCCTCTGCAAGAGGATGTGCTGGAGCTAGTTTCAGAACCAGTTAAATTTTCAGTATGATTCTTTACCCTCTGGAAATTTGCAAGTGTTACAGACCAGGGCTTGATTTAGTGTTTTGTTGATTACCTAAGACTTAAGAAAGAGATGTTGAAAATGTTAATAATGAATATTAAACATTATACATTTCAACAACGATACTGTATGAGGATGTATTCTGATGGAAGTGGATATCTTCAACAAGAGAGATCTAATTCAGTTCCAATTGATCAATAATGGACAGAATCAGCTACTCAGAGAAGGAACACTGGGAAATGAGTGTAAAGGTTACTTTTACCTTCTGAATCCAATTCTTCCTGTGCAACAAGAAATTCAGCTCTGCACACATATATTGTATCTAGGATATACTATAACACATTTAACATGTATGGGACTGCCTGCCATCTAGGGGAAGAGGTGGAGGGAAGGAGGGAAAATTTAGAATAGAAGTGAGTGCAAGGGATAATGTAAAAAATTACCCATGCATATATATGTACTGTCAAAAAAGTTATAATTATAAAATTAATTTTAAAAAATAATCTGTTTGATGTTAGATCCAGAACTTTCTTTTCCATGGCGCCTCAAATCATTGTGGATGGATTTCACAGATAAGGATCAATAATTTTGGACATTGAAAATTTTTTTCTCATCATTCTTATAGTATTATGGAATCATAGATTTAGAGTTGGAAGGGATATAGAAGCAGTGGTGTGTGAATAAATGTTTAACAACTGAATTTTGGGAAGAAGAGGAGTAATACTTTTAAGTTTAATCTGCATTTTTTTTTACATTTTTAAAATTAATTTTATAATTATAACTTTTTTTTGACGGTACATATGCATGCATTTTACAACATTATCCCTTGCAGGGGGCAGCTAGGTGGCTCAGTGGATAGAGCACCAGCCTTGAATTCAAGAGGACTCGAGTTCAAATCTGGTCTCAAACACTTCCTGGCTGTGTGACCCTGGGCAAGTCACTTAACCCCAGCCTCAGGGGAAAACAAAAAACAAAAAAAAAACATTATCCCTTGCACTCACTTCTGTTCCAGATTTTCCTCTCCTTCCCTCCATCCCTTTCCCTGGATGGCAGGCAGTCCCATACATGTTAAATATCGTCAAACAAATTCTAATATTCTCAAACAGCAATGGATGATAACAATAACATTTAAATGACTTTTTATTTCTGTCCCCTTCAGATTTCTTTTTCTTCTTTCATTTGTTAAGATTATGGATATGAGGTGAGACATCAAATTTGTTTTAATTTGCACTGTTCCTTTGTGGTTTGGAACATTCTTTCATGTGTGTGTTGCTAACCTGGCATTTTCTTTTTTTAAAATTGCTTATTTATTTTGGCCACTTATCTACATATCTAACCATCTAACAATGATTCTTTTTCCTCCTATTTTTGTGCCAATATCCCATGTACCCTAGCTAACTGACCTTTATCAGAGACATTCATGGTAAAGCTTATTTTTCCCCCATTAACTGTTTTTCTTCTCATTTAGATGAATTGTTTTACTTGTACAAAACTTAAGTTTTATGTAATTAAAATTATATATTTTATCTTTTCTGATAATCTTTATTCCTTGTTTATTTAGAAACTAATTTCGTTAGAATTAAACTAGTTTGTTCAAATTGGTTTGAACTGGCTTCATAGCATACTGGTTTGCTATGAAAAGCATAGTTGTTTGGAAATGACATATGCTTCCTTTCTTTTATAGTTATATCAAGCATCTCTGAAGTCTATTATAGTACATAGTGTCAAATGTCCATAAATTTTTCAAAAATTTACCATAACTTTAATTCTGTAAAAATAAGCTATTGCTATTGCATTAAATTTGTTAGTCCATTATGCTGAACCATGAGTGAAGGACTATGTCTCCATTTATTCAGTTCTTTAATTTGTCCAAATGATTTTGAAGTTGTATTAAATAGGTTAGATATTTTGTATATGGGGCAGCTAGGTGGCGCAATGGATAGAGCACCAGCCTTGAATTCAGGAGGACCCGAGTTCAAATCTGTTCTCAGACACTTAATACTTCCTAGCTGTGTGACCCTGGGCAAGTCACTTAACCCCAGCCTCAAAAAAAAAAAAAAAAAAAAAAAAAAAAAGATATTTTGTATATCTTGATAAGTTAATGTTCAACTATCTGATACATTTTATTGTTATTGCAAAGTGTATTTCTCTATCAGTTCTTGGTTTTTAGTGGTAGTATACAAACATGTAGATGATTACTTCTTTTTTCAGTTTAGTTTTTTCTATTTTATATAAACACAAATTTTAATATTCTCTTTTTTTATTTAAGTTTCAAATTTTCTCCTTTCTTTCCATATCTCTTCCTTCCTTAAAACAGCAAAAGGGGCAGCTAGGTGGCACAGTGGATAGAGCACTAGCCTTGAATTCAGGAGGACCTGAGTTCAAATCTGGTCTCAGACACTTAACACTTCCTAGCTATGTGACCCTGGGCAAGTCACTTAACCCCAGCCTGGGAGAGGGGGGAAACAAGCAATTTAGTACAGGTTATCTATCTGCAATCATGTAAAACATATTTCCATATTAGTCATGTTGTGAAAAAGGAAACAGACCAAAAAGGGAAAAAAACATGAAAAAAATAAAATTAAAATAATAGGTTTCAATCTGCATTCAGATTCCATCAATTTTTTTCTCTGGATATGGATGGTATTTTTTCAATATGAATCCTTTGGAATTGTCTTGGATCACTATTGCTGAAAGTAGCTAAGTTGATCATCATACAATGTTGCTGTTAACTGTATACAGTATACTATTATTTCTGCTCACTTTACTTTGCATCAGCTCATGTAAGCTTTTCCAGGTTTTTATGAAATTCTCCTGCTAATCATTTCTAAAGAGTACAATAGTATTCCATTATATTCATACACCACTTATTCAGTCATTCACCAACTGATGAACATCCCCTCAATTTCTAATCCTTTACCACCATAAAAAAGAGCTGCTATAAGTATTTTTGTACAAATAGGTCCTTTTTCCTTTTCATATCTCTTTGGGATACAGACCAAGTAGTGATGCTCATGCAGATGTCTCTGAAGGTTTATCTTGTATTTCCACTATTTTGCTAAAGTAATTTACTGTCTCATTCTTGTTGGTGGTGACTCTCTTGATTTTTCAAGGGCAGCTAGGTGGAACAGTGAATAGAGCATCAGGCCTGGAGTAAGGAAGACTCATCCCCCTGAGTTCAAATCTGACCTGAGATACTTAACTAGCTTTGTGACCCTGGGCAAATTACTTAACTCTGTTGATCTCAGTTTCCTCATCTGTAAAATGAACTGGAGAAGGAAATTACACACCAATCCCAAATAGGGTCATGAAAACTCAGATACAACAGAGGAACAATAACCTGGGCTTTCTAGGTAAGTATAATATCATGACTACAAAACAGTTTTCATTGCCAATATTTACTCCAATGTTAAATAGAAACAGTAGCTGTTGTCTTCCTGTTCAACACCTGTCTTTAATGGGAATGATTCTGATGTTTTGCATTATATCATCATAAATATAAAGCTGTTAAAGTTAATTCATGGTTTTGAACATAGATTTATTGTTGGATTATGAAAATATCTTTTTATTTCTATATTATAAAATATTCATATCTTTTCAAATATTCCACATAATGAGTTACTTATTTTTAAAAAGCAGAATTCACTTACCTACCAGTCCAATTGAATCTGGTGAATCCATTGTCAATTTGGAAAGCAGTTCTTTAATGTCCAATCTGATTTAATTGGATTTGATGTGGATAATCAGAGTCATCAAACAAGATTATTTTAGTTATTATAGGTTTCAAGGACTCTTGTGTACTACTTTCTATTTGTGGTCCCTTCCAGCTTTAAATCTATAGTCCTTAGAAATACTTGTCACATACACTTATAGGTGTATGTATTGTCTGAAATAACTGCTGCAAAGTAACAAATCTGGGCATAAGTCTCAAGAAGATTGCCTTCAACTGTCTCCATCTAGGGGAGGGGATGGAGGGAAGGAGGGGAAAATTCAGAACAGAAGTGAGTGCAAGGGATAATGTTGTAAAAAATTACCCATGCATATGTACTGTCAAAAAAAGTTATAATTATGGAATTAATTTAAAAAATAAAGTAAAAAAAAAAAAAAAAAAAAAAAGATTGCTCTCAAAGGTGGTTACACCCTAGCTTTCTCCAAATTGAGTCTCTCCCTTACCCATGAGATTCCGTGTATCACTTAAGGGTTACAGAGACATTCTAGGCACAATAAATTGCTTAGCATAGTACATGGTACAAAATAAGTATTTAATATATGGTGATTGAATGATAAAAATCATTATTTATCATATTGACTCAGTCCACATTCACCTGAAATTCCAATTTTGGTTCTTTTCTCAATATAGCCATAAAGAGTTCACTTATTTAACCTATGGGCTAAATGCATTTACCAAGGTGAAATCAAAAGTTAAAAAAAATTATTATTGTGTTAATAACCAAACCAAATTGAGGAAGCCACAGCTATCTCCCTTTTGACAGTCTGAATTTTCAAGTCCCTCTACTAGCTCTTCCAAATGCTGCTGCTTTGATCTTATACCAACTACAAGGACAGACACAACCAAAAATAATTTAGTAAAAGACTACTAAGAATTATCAGTTGCAAAGTCAAACAGTTTAGAAAACTTTGGAGCACCATCCTTGCCTAATTTCATCTTTTTATTCCTGTAGACACAAGGATTATTAACTTGAAGTTCACAAACCTCCATGTATATATTTCCAAGGATCCATAAATACAAGTGGGGAAAAGTTCTATTTTTATTTCAATATAATTGGCTTCCTTTGTAACCTACAAATTTTATCTTTTTTTTTTTTTCATTTAAAAACCTTATTCTGAGAAGAGATTCATAGAGTTCACCAGGCCACCAAAGGGATCCATGACATAAAGTTAAGAAACTCTGATAATAAGATTCTTCAGTGGGTCGAAACTAGAAAAGTCCATGTTCCCCAAACCAGGATTACCTCCATTTTTTGGTCTCTTTCTTAACAGAAGAAGTAGCAGATCTATACTGTAAGCTAGAGAGTACAAAACATTTTTGGGGCCTTTAAAATTGCACCAGCTCACTATCATGTGTGATCTCCTCTGGCTTCTGCCCTTTATTATAGATCCCCATTCAATTTTTGTACTTGTCTCTTTTTGTTGCCTAAAATACAAAGAAAATATTGCAAAACAGAAGAGCAACTTTTCTCCTCTAGGGATTACTTACATTCCTGTCAATCAAAGTGGAAAATAGGAAGATGAGTGTGCTCAGTAAATCAATCAACAAGAAAGCATTATGTGTACCAGATTTAAAATTAAAGTAAATATGTTTGTTGAAATTCAAAATTTCTTTAAAAAATAACAATAATTTTTGTAGCACAGATAATAATAGTTGATATAATTCACCCATAAATTCATTTGGATCAGGAATTTTTTTCCTTTGGTTTGTTAATTTTTGTATTTTATATTTTTGTAAGTAATCAATTTCCTTTAACTTCACATTTGCTAGCAGATGATTGAGTATAGTAGTCTCTGATAATACTTTTTATTCCTTTGTTCACTCTGAATTTGTTATGCTGAGTTTTGATGTTGGTAATATGATTTTTCTCTCTCAAAAAAAATCAGAGTGGCTAAAGTTTTATTGGTTTTGTTAGCCTTTTTAAAAATAGCTATTAATTTTGTTTTTCTGTATTATCATATTCAACTTTATTTCTCCCCTAATTTTCTCTTCTAATTTTCATCTTTTGTGCTTATATGGAGAGTTTGGTAATTTAATGATTTTCTATTTTTTTAATTACATACTGAATTTATCAATTCCCCCTTTTTCTATCTATTGTACTTTTAATTTTCTACAAGGTCTTAGACTATTTTCAACTCAATGCTACCCTATGGTTTACACTTCCCTCTGAAGGGAATTGGACCAGGATTGCCAGTAGGCAATATGTGACATTCTTGGGAATCCTCTCCTACAGGCTTTGAAAAGAACTATCATGTGGTTTGAATATATCTCAGAAAACAAGCACACTTTGGGGGTAGCTAGACATGTAAACCTCTTCTGAGCACCTATTCAATCTGAATAATTCAAGGTAATAGCAGGGATTTTAAAAAACAGCTCTTCGTTTCTTCAATAACATGCACTAATCATGTACCTCCAAAAAGCCATGTAATCTTCCTCTTTCTGTAAAAAGCAGGCACACACACAACTGCTTTTATCTATCCAAATGTCTCTATCCAAAATATCTCTATCCAACATTTTTAAATTCTGTTGCAATCCTAAAGTTTGGTAATGCCCAAGAAAACTCCTTTTTCTATTTAGGATGCTAAATTTTAGGATTAGCTTTGTAAAAATCATCATAGTCCTTTTCTTATACACAGGAGTTTGGAAGTCAGGAATATTATCTACAAAATTCTTTCATCCAAATGGATGAGCATATGCAGCTTCCATGTGCTTTTCCAGAATAATGTACTATTGTCTTAACTATAGACATCTAGAGAAAGTCAACACTCACAGGTCTCTGTGACATCTATGCCACTCTCTATACTGAGAAAGCTGTAGGTGAACACATATGCAGTTTACATATGTTGGTAGTCTGCCTCTACACAATCTTTATCCCAGACATGTCTCTCAAGATCTCACAGATCTCTCATAATTTTTCCAGAAAAAAAGACAGGGAGAAGACAAAGGGGGCTATAATTAGAGTTGCCAGCTCTCTTTTATAAACAAGTAACAGCCCAAAAGGATAGTTCCTATTAGTCCATTCTTTCAAGAATACAAACCAGTCAAATGATCTCAAGGTTACAACTCTGAAATACATCTCCTAAAGAGTAGGAGAAAGACAGGACATACCCAAACCATCTTATGGAAGCCCTAGTCACTGGAGTTTTATTTAGTTTTTTTGTCATTTTAAGGTGTTAATAAACATATCTGTACCCCATAGGCAAAGGTACTTTCAAAAAGTCCAGGCTCACCACTATATAAACTTATCAATTTAATTAAAGAATTTACCCAATCCACTCCCTACCCACAAATCATTGGAAAATGTCAGGAACTCTAGAAATCTTTTGGAGCACACAGTCCAAAGTGGCCAAATTCAACTGTCTTTTTCTTCTCTTCTGGTATGGAGATGTGATAGTTCCCACTGCACAAGTCCAGCGCTCAAAACTATTGGCTACTTAGAAATCAATGAGCATCCTAAACTTGTAGTATGGTGCACTTATGGATCATAATGCTCTTGTTCAAAACCTAATAATGCATGCCCATCTGGAATTCTCCAGTTTCTTCTCAAACCACCATCAAAAAGGCAGCCAGATAAGAAATAGACTAGTTGATCAGTGGCATAGGTTAGGTTCACAGGACAAGATAGTGAATAAAAATAGCAATCTAATCTTTGACAAACCCAAAGATCCCAAATTTTGGGATAAGAATTCATTATTTGACAAAAACTGCTGGGAAAACTGGAAATTAGTATGGCAGAAACTAGACCTGGACCCACATTTAACACCACATACTAAGATTAGATCAAAATGGGTCCAAGATTTAGGCATAAAGAACGAAATCATAAATAAATTGGAGGAACATGGGATGATTTACCTCTCAGACTTGTGGAGGAGGAAGGAGTTTGTGTCCAAGGGAGAACTAGAGACCATTATTGATCACAAAATAGAACATTTTGATTACACCAAATTAAAAAGTTTCTGCACAAACAAAACTAATGCAAACAAGATTAGAAGGGAAGTAACAAATTGGGAAAACATTTTTACAGTTAAAGGTTCTGATAAAGGCCTCATCTCCAAAATATACAGAGAATTGACTTTAATTTATAAGAAATCAAGCCATTCTCCAATTGATAAATGGTCAAAGGATATGAACAGACAATTTTCAGATGATGAAATTAAAACTATTTCCACTCATATGAAAGAGTGTTCCAAATCATTATTGATCAGAGAAATGCAAATTAAGACAACTCTGAGGTATCATTACACACCTGTCAGATTGGCTAAGATGACAGGAACAAATAACGATGAATGTTGGAGGGGCTGTGGGAAAACTGGGACACTGATGCATTGTTGATGGAGTTGTGAAAGAATCCAACCATTCTGAAGAGCAATCTGGAATTATGCCCAAAAAGTTATCAAAAGGTGCATACCCTTTGACCCAGCCATACTACTACTGGGCTTATACCCCAAGGAACTACTAGAGAAGGGAAAGGGTCCTGTATGTGCCAAAGTGTTTGTGGCAGCCCTTTTCATAGTGGCTAGAAGCTGGAAGATGAATAAATGTCCATCAATTGGAGAATGGTTGGGTAAACTATGGTCTATGAATGTTATGGAATATTATTGTTCTATAAGAAATGACCAACAGGAGAAATACAGAGAGGCTTGGAGAGACTTACATCAACTGATGCTGAATGAAACGAGCAGAACCAGAAGATCATTATACACTTCAACAATGATACTGTACGAGGATGTATGCTGATGGAAGTGGATTTCTTCAACATAGAGAAGAGCTAATCCAATTCCAATTGATTAATGATGGACAGAACCAGCTACATCCAGAAAAGGAACACTGGGAAATGAATGTAAACTGTTATTTTTACCTTCTGAATCCAATTCTTCCTGTGCAACAAAAAATTCGGTTCTACACACATATATTGTATCTAAATTATACTGTAATATATTTAACATATATAAGACTGCTTGCCATCTGGGGGAGGGGGTTGGGGGAGGAAGGGAAAAAATCTGAATAGAAGTAAGTGCAAGGGATAATGTTGTAAAAAATTACCCATGCATATGTACTGTCAAAAAATGTTATAATTATAAAATAAAATAAAAAATTTAAAAAAAAAAATTTTCTCTACATGTGAACCTAAAAAAAAAAAAAAAAAAAAAAGGCAGCCAGATTAAAAGACTCCATCATGATATTATTGATCAACAGATCTTTTGATGATGGTTCCTTGGACCTTCCATCTCAGAAAGGGTAACATATCTTTCCTGTGGCTGCTTTCGAAAGAGTTAGGGATTATTGTGGTGGAGTTTTTTTTTTCCTTTTCTTTTGAATCTAACCCATATCCAATTTATTCTTTAAATAATACAATAGTTCTGATGCTAAGTTATTGTCCCCAATAATCCTTCCTTTCCTTGGATATTGAAGAGTCTTGGACAAAGACAAACTTCCCTGGATGCAACCTTGATCAAATTAACCAAAGGTTTATATATTTTGTTGGCTTTTTCATTAAACCAGCTCCTAGTTTTATTAGTTCAATAGTTTTCTTTCAGTTTTATGAATTTCTCCTTTAATTTTTAAAATTTCTAATTTGATGTTTAATTGGGGACTTTTACAAGCAGAGAGACAACAAAGAAAAATGGACTTAACACAAGAACTATGTAAAATACCTACCATAAAACAATAGAATTTTTTTAAACTATTGAGGGAAGGGAAGGAAAATAAATAACTTAGAAGGGAAAATGAAGTAGTAGACTTCTTGAAAACTAAAATTGGAATTGATGATTCTGAGTCAAAAAATATGGGGGGGGGGGGTGGAACCAAGATGGTGGAGAGGACACACACTTCTTTCTGATCTTCTCTTTGGATCCTTAACTAATTACCAAATTCAAACTGGCAGAATTCACAAATATTGGGAGTGCAGCAAATTAACTGCAAAAGATAATTTCAAAGATTGCCAAAAAAGGTCTGTTTTGATTGGGCAGGGAGGGAGGCCAGGTGCAGGACACCAGCGCACACTGTGTAGATCCTGGGCAGGGTGTGGACTCCCCCAGAGTGGTAAGACTCAGTGTGGTAGAGAATCTACAGGGAGAACTCTACCACAGTGTTAGCTACTCTACCCTAGTTGCAAGTCAGTAGATCAGCAGAGAAGATATAAAACATCCAACACAAAAACAAAAGGTAAATTGTGAACCCAAATGGAGTTTCATGGGATCTTGCCACTCCCACCCAGCACCTGGAGTGAGTCAGCATGATCCCAGGGCAGCTGCTGCCACTTCACTGTTGCCTGTAGAGGAAGCTTGGAAAACCTCCCTTGCCCTAAAAGCAGATCCCAACATTTTTTTTTAAAAATGAGTAAAAATGCAAAGAGAACTCTTAACTATAGACAGTTTCTATGGTGAAAGAGAAGAAGAGATTTCAAACCCTGAAAAGACTAACAGCAGATTGTCTCCAGATGAAAACTCAAAGGGTGATATAACCTGGTCCCCATCACAGAAGGCTCTCCTAAAAGAAATTTAAAAGGATCTCAAAAGAGAGCTAGAAGAAAAATGGGGAAAGGAAAGGAAAACTCTGCAAGAGAGTTTGGAAAAGGCATATAACTCATTAAAAGATTTAGCAAAGTGGAAAAAGAAAATAACTCCCTGAAAAATAGAATTTGTAAAATGGAAAAGATAAATAACTCTTAGGAAAACAGAATTTGTGGATTGGAAAAGATAAATAACTCTCAGGAAAACAAAATTTATAAAATGGAAAAAGAAACTCCTTTAAAAAAGCAGAATTTGTGAAATGGAAAAAAATCCTGCAGAACAAAACACTCCTTTAAAAACTCAATTGGACAAGTACAAAAAGAAGTTTAAAAAAATAAATGAAGAAAATAAATCAGAAATTTAAAATTGAATTCAGAATTGAACAAATGGAAATGAATAACTTGATGAGACATCAAGAATCAGTCAAGCAAAACCAAAAAAAAAAAAAAAAGAAAGAAAGAAAAATTAGGGGAAAAAATGTAAAATATCTACTTGGGAAAACAACTGACCTGGAAAATAGATCTAGGAGAGATAATCTAAGGATTATTGGACTCCCTGAAAATCATGATGAAAAAAGAGCCTAGACACTATTTTTCAGAAAATCATCAAAGAGAACTGTTCTGATGTCATAGAATCAGAAGGTAAAATAGCCATTGAAAGAATTCACAGAACATCTCCTGAAAGAAACCCCAAAATTAAAACTCCAAGCAATATCATAGCTAAATTTCAGAACTATCACGCCAAAGAAAAAAATATTACAAGCAGCCAGAAAAAAAACAATTCAAACCCTGAGGACCCACAATAAGGATCACCCAGGATTTAACAACCTCCACCTTAAAGGATCAAAAGGCCTAGAATCTGATGTTCTGAAAGGCAAAGGAACTTGGAATGCAGCCAAGAATAAACTACCTTATTAAACTGACCATTTTCTTCCAAGGAATAAGGGCATTCAATGAAACAGGTGAATTCCATTTATTTCTGATAAAAAGACCAGAGCTAAACAAAAAATTTGAACTCCAAATATAGGACTCAAGAGAAGCATAAAAAGGTAAAAAGAATTCTTGAGAACTGCATTTCTCTTATGGGTATATATGTATACATGTATAATTTGTGCATGTATAATTTTATTTTACTATTATAATATAAAAAAGGAACTAGAGGTGGGAAGGGCATTGTACCAGAAAAAGGGAAAAGTGGACATAAAATGAGGGAAATTACATCTCACAAAGAAACAAAGGAAACCTATTACATTTGAGGGAAAGAAGGGAGGGTGATGAACATTGTGTGAATCTTACTCTCATCAGATTTGGCTCAAAAAGAAAATATTAGACATATTTGGTTTACAGAGAAACTTCTCTCACCTTATTAAAAAGAGGGAGGGGAAAGGCAAAAAGGGAAGGGGTAGGCTACCTTGAAAAGAAAACAAAAATAGTAGGGAAAAGGTATAAGAAAGGGGGAGAGATTCTCAAATGGGAAGAAATTCTAAAGGGAGATGGCTGCTTGAGACAAGTGGTGCTCATAAATTAAATACTAGGAAGAGAGAAAGGGGAAAAAGAAAAAGAAAAGTATAATCTGGGGAGAATAAGATGGCAGGAAATACAGAATTAGTGATTTTAACTGTAAATGTGAATGGGTTGAACTCTCCCATAAAGTAGAAGCAGATAGCAGATTAAATTAAAAACCAGAATCCCACAACATATTGTTTACAAGAAACACATTTAAAGCAGAGTGATACATACAGAGTAAAGGAAAAAAGCTGGAGTGGAATCTATTATGCTTCAGTTGAAGTAAAAAAAAAAAAAAAAAAAAAAAAGCAGGGGTAGCCATCCTGATCTCAGATCAAGCACAAGCAAAAATTGGTCTAATTAAAAGAGATAAGGAAGGAAACTATATCTTGCTAAAGGGTACCATAGATAATGAAGCAATATCAATATTAAATATTTATGCACCAAGTGGTATAGCATCTAAATTCCTAAAGGAGAAGTTGAAAGCTGCAAGAAGAAATAGACAGCAAAAGTATAATAGTGGGAGATCTCAACCTTGCTCTTTCAGAACTAGAAAAATCAAACCACAAAATAAATAAGAAAGAAGTTAAAAGAGGTAAATAGAACACTAGGAAAAGTTAGGCATTATAGATCTTTAGAGAAAATTGAATGGAGATAGAAAGGAGTGCACTTTATTCTCAGCAGTTCATGAAAGCTATACAAAAATTGACCATATATTAGGAAATAAAGATCTCAAAATCAAATAGCAAATGTGTTTGTTTTTTTTTTTTTTTCAGAGCATGATGCAATAAAAATTACATTCAATAAAAAGCCAGGAGAAAATAGACCAAAAAGTAATTGCAAACTAAACAATCTCATTCTAAAGAATGAATGCGTAAACAGCAAATCATAGATACTTTAATAATTTCATCCAAGAGAGGGAAAATAATGAGATAACATACCAAAATTTGTGGGATGCAGCCAAAGCGGTAATAAGGGGAAATTTTATATCTCTAGATGTTTACTTGCATAAAATAGAGAAACAGATGATCAATGAATTGGACTTGCCACTAAAAAAGCTAGAAAAAGAGCAAATTAAAACCCCCATCAAATACCAAATTTGAAATTCTAAAAATAAAGAGATTAATAAAATTGAAACTAAAAAACTATTGAATTAATAAATAAAACTAAGAGTTGGTTTTATGAAAAAAGCAACAAAATAGATAAACTTTTAGTAAATTTGATTAGAAAAAGGAAAGAGGAAAATCAAATTATTAGTCTTAAAAATGAAAAGGGAGAACTTTCCACCAATGAAGAGGAAATAAGAGCAATAATAGGAGTTACTTTGCCCAAAATATAGATTGCCCAAAATATAGATTGCCCAGATTAACAGACGAGGAAGTAAGTTGCTTAAGTAGTCCTATTTCAGAAAAAAAAAAAAAAAAAAATAGAACAAGCTATTAATCAACTCTCTAATTAAAAATCCCTAGCTCCAGATGGGTTTACATGTGAATTCTATGAAACATTTAAAGAACAATTAACTCAAATACTATATAAACTATTTGAAAAAATAGGGAATAAAGAACTACCAAATTCCTTTTATGACACAGACATGGTACTGCTAACTTACCCAGTTAGGACAAAAACAGAAAGAAAACTAGAGACCAATTTCCTTAATGAATATTGATGCAAAAATCTTAAATAAAATACTAGCAAAGAGATTACAGAATGTCATCCCCAGGATAATACATCATGGCTAGGTAGAATTTATACCATGAATGCAGAGCTGGTTCAATATTAGGAAAAACTATTAGCATAATTGACTACATCAATAATGAAATTAACAAAAACCACATGATTATCTCAATAGATGTAGAAAAAACATTTGATAAACTCCAACACCCATTCCTATTAAAAACACTAGAGAATATAAGAATTAATGGACTTTTCTTAAAATATTCAGTAGCAACTATTTAAAACCAACTGTAAACATCAGATGAAATGGGGATAAATTGGAACCATTCCCAATAAGATCAAGGGTGAAACAAGGTTGCCCACTATCATTATTCAATATTGTATTAGAATTGCTAGCTTTGGCAATAAGAGATAAAAAGAAATTAAAGGAATTAAAGTAATGAGGAAACTAAATTATCACTCTTCACAGATGACTTGATGGTATATTTAGAGAACCACAGAGAATCAACTAAAAAGCTTTTAGAAATAATCCAACAAGGGGCAGCTAGGTGGCGCAGTGGATAAAGCACCAGCTCTGAAGTCAGGAGGACCCGAGTTCAAATGTGATCTCAGACACTTAACCCTTCCTAGCTGTGACCCTGGGCAAGTCACTTAAACCCAATTGCCTCAGCAAAAAAAAAAAAAAAAGAAATAATCCACAACTTTAGCAAAGTTGCAGAATACAAAATAAATCCACATAAATTATCAGTATTTTTATACATCACTAACAAAATCCAACAGCAAGAGATACAAAGAGAAATTCCATTTAAAATAACTGTCTATAATATAAAATATTTGGGAATCTGTCTGCCAAGGGAAAGTCAGGAAATATATGAGCAAAACTACAAAACACTTTCCAGACAAAGTCAGATCTAAACAATTGGAAAAATATCAAATGTTCTTGGATAGGTTGAGCAAATATAATAAAGATGACAATATTACCTAAACTAATCTTTTTTTAGTACTATACTAATCAAACTCCCAAGAAGCTATTTTACTGAACTAAAAAAAAAAATAACAAAATTCTTCTGGAAGAACAAAAGATCAAGAATTTCAAGGGAACTAATGAAAAAAAATCAAATGAAGGTGCTCTAGCTGTACCAGATCTAAAATTATAAAGCAGCAGTCATCAAAACCATTTGATACTGGCTAAGAAATAGACTAGTTGATCAATGGTATAGGTTAGGTTCACAGGACAAAATAGTCAATAACTATAGCAATTTAGTATTTGACAAACCCAAAAACCCCAGCTTTTGGAATAAGAATTCACTAACAAAAATTGCTGGGAAAATTGGAAACTCATATGGCAGAAACTAGGCATTGACCACAACATCAAATACCAAGATAAGGTCAAAATGGGTTCATGATCTAGGTATAAACAATGATATTATAAATAAATTAGGACATAGAATAGTTTACCTCTCAGACCTGTGGAGGAGTGTTAGGATTACTAGGTGAGAACTCAGGTTGTCTGGATGGTGACAAGGTGAGAATTCAGGTTTTCTGGACAATTACAAGGTGAGAACTCAGGTTGACTTGATAGAGGGGGCAAGCTCATTGGCTGGGGTGGTTCTTCCCAGAAGCCCTTGCATTATCCCACGCCCATTCTCTGGGAGGATAAAAAGAGACAGCAATGGGCGCAGAGGGCAGATCGGCCTGGAGAAGGATAAGAGCTGGAGGAGATTCAGAGCCAGGATTCAAGAAGAAAGACTCTCTGCATTACATCAGGCCTGACGGGGCTCTCTGCAGGAAGGGAAGTCACTTCTA
Source organism: Sminthopsis crassicaudata (assembly GCF_048593235.1). Taxonomy (NCBI): domain Eukaryota; kingdom Metazoa; phylum Chordata; class Mammalia; order Dasyuromorphia; family Dasyuridae; genus Sminthopsis; species Sminthopsis crassicaudata. The sequence goes on along the minus strand of NC_133618.1, from coordinate 440,353,544 downwards.
AGGACAAGAGTTAACAGCAACTGCCTGGAGACAACGGTTCACTACAGGAAGAAGAATCTGTCTTAAAGATTTGAGTAGACAAAGCAGATCTCTTCCCAGAGAGCGATCCGGCAGCTTCTAGAGACGACAGCTCGCTACATTTTGGCGCCCAACGTGGGGCAAGGACTTTTGCTTATCCTGACAAGAAGAGCTAGACCAGACCTTCTCAATTTGGCGCCCGAACAGGGCAATCAATCCCTGGACCTCAGCTGACTCAACCCCAGCCCCAGAAGCAACCTCAGCTCCACCCCCATTCAGGAGTGATACTATAGAGAGTATAATCAAGATAATTGAGGAGCAGAGTTTACTTGTAACCTGGGTACAGATTGCTAAACTCTTGGCTGCATTAAGACGCACATCCCCTTGGTTCTTAGAGGAAGAAAAGATAGATGTAGATAAATGGAAGCTAGTGGGATATGAAATGAAAGAATTTCAAGCAAAAAATGTGCCTCGTTCAATTTCTGCAGAAGTATTTTATATCTACAACATAGTTCAATTAGCCTTAAACTATCAAGCAAGTTGTAGGAGAAGGAAAAGTTCTAAAAATGAACAGAGGAGGAAGTGTGAGGAAAAAAGGAAAGATCAAGATCTTTCCCTAGAGCAAGAGGATTTAAATGAGGAATTATGGTATGATTCTCTTGAAGAAGCTTCAACCCTGCCTAGAGAACAGATTATTGATAGGCCCACATCAACCCCACCTTCAGAGATGGAGGAAGAAAGAGGGGAAGAGGCAGAAACACAAACAGAATTGCCTGTGAAGAAGCCTAAGCCTATGACAAGATTAGAAAAAGCATTGGTTAAAGCTAAGAGAGAAGGACAGGATATAAGTGATTTTATACATGCATATCCTATGATTGAAAATACTGACTCTGTAGGTAAAAAAAGGAGAAGATATGCACCTTTAGATTTGAATACAATTAAGGATTTGAAAAAAGGTTGTACCCTTTATGGGGCTACATCAGCTTATGTCAAAATGTTACTAGATGGTTTGTCTTATGAAGTCCTAACCCCGAATGATTGGAAATCCATAGCAAGGACATGTCTGGAACCTGGAGAAAATTTATTATGGCTTGCGGAATTTCATGAATTATGTAAAATTCAAGTCAGATGCAATTTGGAAATAGGAGTTAACACACAATTCACTTTTGAGCACTTAGCTGGTGAAGGTCAGTATGGAGAGAATTCGGAACAGATTAATTATACCATGACAATATATGAACAAATTGCTAAGGCTGCAATAAAAGCTTGGTGTGTCCTTCCTGGACAGAAAGATCGTGGAGAGGCTTTCACTAAAATACAGCAAGGTCCCAATGAACCTTTTGCAGATTTTGTGGGACGTTTGCAAACTGCTGTCAAAAGAACTATTGGAGAAAATTCAGCTACAGAAATAATGACCAGACATCTGGCTAAGGAAAATGCCAATGAGATTTGCAAAAGAATTATATGGGGATTAGACAAAGATGCTCCTTTAGAGGAGATCATAAGACGCTGTGCTACAGTGGGAACAAATGCTTTTTACACCCGGACAATGATGAATGTGGAAAGACAGGGTCCCTCCTGGCAAGGGACTTCTAGAGAAACTCGGAGATGTTTTCAATGTGGAAAAATTGGACATCTAAGAGCTCAGTGTAGGTATGGAGATACAGTGAGAAGACAGGGTGAAAGAAGACCTAAAACCCCATGTCCAAAATGCAACAGAGGATTCCATTGGGCATCAGAGTGTAGAATAATTCAGGGAAATGGGATGAGGGGCCCAGGTCCTGGGCCCCAGGCAAAAAAGACTTGGGGCATGATGGCAGCTGATGTTACACCTAAAGAGCCTTTAGAAGGCCAGGACTCTGATTTAATCAATCAGCAGAGAAGCAATCACATGGCAGAAAGGGATTACCTGATAAGTGAGCCAAAAGGCAATCAGATTGCAAAAATGGATTACACTTGGGGAGAATACAGGCCTTTTAAACCAACAGGGCCGTGCCCAGTGCAAACAACTCCAATGTAATTGTCAGATGATGAGAAGAGATTTAGAAAGTGGTAAATAGAAGGAAATTAGATAGGTTAACTGCCTGGGAGAGAGGGTTTGCTTGTATTTCTTCAGCAGGAGAAGGAATCAGATGGGTGCCAACGAGTCATATTCGCCTTGTCCATCAGAGAGAGACAGAAAAAGAGAAAGACCTCAAAATAAAGGAGAAGATCTAAGAAACATCTGACACTGAAAGAGCATGGATAATAAGAAGACTGTTAAAGAACTTTAAAACCAGCAGGAATCATTGGACTTCCTCACACAAGATGAGACTAATGGACAATGGACTTATGGACATTTATAAATTTTCAATTTATGATTATGTTATATGCTTCTAGCATGTGTTATGTTACTATGTTACTATATGCTTATGTAATTTATGTAATTATCTGTAATACTTCCCATATTGATGGATTTATGTTTCAAGGTCATTTATGTAATTATCTGTAATACTTCCCATATTGATGGATTTATGTTTCAAGGTCATGACTGTCCTATGTTCTAAATCAAAAGAAAGGGGGAGATGTTAGGATTACTAGGTGAGAACTGAGGTTGTCTGGATGGTGACAAGGTGAGAATTCAGGTTTTCTGGACAATTACAAGGTGAGAACTCAGGTTGACTTGATAGAGGGGGCAAGCTCATTGGCTGGGGTGGTTCTTCCCAGAAGCCCTTGCATTATCCCACGCCCATTCTCTGGGAGGATAAAAAGAGACAGCAATGGGCGCAGAGGGCAGATCGGCCTGGAGAAGGATAAGAGCTGGAGGAGATTCAGAGCCAGGATTCAAGAAGAAAGACTCTCTGCATTACATCAGGCCTGACGGGGCTCTCTGCAGGAAGGGAAGTCACTTCTAAGGACAAGAGTTAACAGCAACTGCCTGGAGACAACGGTTCACTACAGGAAGAAGAATCTGTCTTAAAGATTTGAGTAGACAAAGCAGATCTCTTCCCAGAGAGCGATCCGGCAGCTTCTAGAGACGACAGCTCGCTACAGAGGAGGAAGGAATTTTTGACCAAAGAACTAGAGATCATATTGATTACAAAATAGATCATTTTGATTATATTAAGTTAAAAAGTTTTTGTACAAACAAAATTAATGCAGACAAGATTAAAACAAAAGCAATAAACTGGGAAAACATTTTTACATTTAAAGGTTCTGATATATATTTCCAAAATACATAAAGAATTAACTCAAATTTATAAGAAATCAAGCCATTCTCCAATTGATAAATGGTCAAATGATATGAATAGATAATTTTCAGATGAATAAATTGAAACTATTTCTAGTCATATGAAATCTCTTATTGATAAGAGAAATGCAAATTAAGACAACTCGAGATACCACTACATACCTCTTAGATTGGCTAAGATGACAGGAAAAGATAACTAAAAAATTGTGGAGGGGATATGGGAAAACTGGGACACTGATACATTATTGGTGGAACTATGAATGGATCCAACCATTCTGGAAAGCAATTTGGAACTATGCTCAAAAAGTTATTAAACTGTGCATACCCTTTAACCCAGCAGTGTTACTACTAGACTTATATTCCAAAGATATCTTAAAGGAGGGAAAGGGACCCACATGTGCAAAAAATGTTTGTGACAGCCTTTTTTGTAGTGGCTAGAAACTGGAAACTGAATGGATGCCCATCATTTGGAGAATGGCTGAATAAATTATGGTATATTAATGTTATGGAATATGATTGTTCTGTAAGAAATGACCAACAGGATGATTTCAGAGAGGTCTGGAGAGACATGAATTGATGCTAAGTGAAACAAGTAGAACCAGATCATTATACATAGCAATAAGATTATACAATCATCAATTCTTTTTTTTTTTTTTTTTTTGCTTAAAAATCTTTTTTTTTTAAATTTTTATTTTATTTTATAATTATAACTTTTTTTTGACAGTACATATGCATGGGTAATTTTTTACAACATTATCCCTTGCACTTACTTCTATTCAGATTTTTTCCCTTCCTCCCCCAACCCCCTCCCCCAGATGGCAAGCAGTCTTATATATGTTAAATATATTACAGTATATTCTAGATACAATATATGTGTGTAGAACCGAATTTTTTGTTGCACAGGAAGAATTGGATTCAGAAGGTAAAAATAACAGTTTACATTCATTTCCCAGTGTTCCTTTTCTGGATGTAGCTGGTTCTGTCCATCATTAATCAATTGGAATTGGATTAGCTCTTCTCTATGTTGAAGAAATCCACTTCCATCAGCATACATCCTCGTACAGTATCATTGTTGAAGTGTATAATGATCTTCTGGTTCTGCTCGTTTCATTCAGCATCAGTTGATGTAAGTCTCTCCAAGCCTCTCTGTATTTCTCCTGTTGGTCATTTCTTATAGAACAATAATATTCCATAACATTCATAGACCATAGTTTACCCAACCATTCTCCAATTGATGGACATCCATTCATCTTCCAGCTTCTAGCCGCTATGAAAAGGGCTGCCACAAACATTTTGGCACATACAGGTCCCTTTCCCTTCTTTAGTAGTTCCTTGGGGTATAAGCCCAGTAGTAGTATGGCTGGGTCAAAGGGTATGCACATTTTTTATAACTTTTTGGGCATAATTCCAGATTGCTCTCCAGAATGGTTGGATTCTTTCACAACTCCACCAACAATGCATCAGTGTCCCAGTTTTCCCACAGCCCCTCCAACATTCGTCGTTATTTGTTCCTGTCATCTTAGCCAATCTGACAGGTGTGTAATGATACCTCAGAGTTGTCTTAATTTGCATTTCTCTGATCAATAGTGATTTGACAATCATCAATTCTGATGGACATGGCTCTCTTCAACAATGAATTGTTCAGACCAGTTCCAGTTGTTCATTAATGAAAAGAGCCATCCACACCCAGGGAGAGTACTGTGGGAATTGAGTGTGGACCACAACATAACATTTTTCACTCTTTCTGTTGTTGTTTGCTTGCATTTTTGTTTTCCTTCTCAGGTTTTTTTTTTCTTTCTAGATCCAATTTTTCTTGTGCAGCAAGATAACTGTATGGATATGTATACATATATTGGATTTAACATATATTTTAACATGTATTGGAATTCCTGCCACCTAGGGGAGGAGGTGGGGGGAAAGGAGGGGAAAATTTGGAACAGAAGGTTTTGCAAGAGTCAGTGTTGAAAAAGTACCCATGTTTTGTAAATAAAAAGCTATAATAAAAATATTAGAACAAAATCATAATATTGAAAAGTTGCACAAAACATAAGATATATGATATAAAAAAAACTAATTGGGAAAATGGGTCAAGAATAAGTTTTTTTTCTTTTTTATGGATATACATGTACATTAATTTTTTTAAATACTCATTTCTTTATGAATCATGTTGGGAAAGAAAAATCAGAACAAAAGGGAAAACCATGAGAGAGAAAAAAACAGAAGAAAAAGAAAAAGTGGAACATGTGCTGATTTTCATTCATTCTTCATAGTTCTCTCTCTAGATATAATTGGCATTTTCTATACAAAGTTTATTGGGATTGCCTTAGATCACTGAACTGCTAAAAAGTACCAAGTCTTTCATAGTTGATCATCACCCTTTGGACATAATTCCAAATTACTCTTCAGAATGGTTGGATAAATAATGATAGTTTAAGAAAACCTGGACTCCCTGAAAACCCTAATTTTTAAAAGGCCTAAAACCTGTATTTCAAGAAATCATAAATTAAAAACTGACCACATCTATTAGTGAATTAGAGGACAAAGTAAAAATAGAATCTAACAATCATCACCTGAATAAAACCTCAATAGGAAAGATCACAGGAATACCATAAAATCCAAAGTTCTCACATAAAAGAAAATATTGTAAGTATCCAGAAAGAATCAATTCAATATCAAGGAATTATATAATGAGGCAGTCGAAAAAAGGGGTGGTGGACTATCCTTTAATTGGAATGAGAAGACTTCCAACTATTTTTTATCAAAAAAACAGAACTAAGAATTTTGAAATAGAAATACAAGCATTCAGATAAGAAATCCAGAAAGGTAAATTTTTCTGAAAATTGGGAGATGTTGTATGATGCTATAGTGCTAGCAGAAGAAATAAATGCCCCTTCAGAAACTTATCTCCAAAAAGTATAGAGGGAATTCATATTAGCAAAACAGAAGACATGGGGATTATGTTGATACTCTTCCAAGGGTTTGAAAATGGAAAAGTGAAGAAAATATAAAATGAAGATGGTAACATGGAAAGACGGTGGAACTTGTTCTTATAATTGAGGTACTGAAAAGTACACAAACATGGAAGGGTGGGGTAGGTGGATATCAAATAAACTTCATGTATATCTGAAACAAATGACTGACCACATACAAATAGTTTGATTTAGTCACACAATAGCAAAATGAGCAAGCATGGGGAGGAGCAATGTTAAGAGAGCATGATACCAAGGAAGGGTCATAAGCATAACTTTCTGTTCCTAAAGGATTTTTTTAAAAGTAGAATCTAAGGGGATGCTTTACTTAGTTTGCCTTTTATATGATAGAGAAATGGGTGATCAAATTGGAGCATATAAATGTAATAGAATAATACTGGGACATAAGATACCACAAAATATACTATTTCATAATTTATAAAAGGAACAGAAACACAAATTTTGAAAGACCTAAGAGCCCTGATCAATGTCAGATCTGACCAGTTGTCCATGGTTTCAGAAGACCAGAGTTATTTATTACTTCATAGGTGAGAGAAACAATGCAGAAAACATTATATACTTTTGGATGGCCACTTTGAGGATTTATTTTTCTAGTCCACTCACTTGTTAATTACTAGTACTTTTTTTTTTTTTAAATTGTTTTTCTTTTCAGAAATTGGGGTTTAGTGACTTGCCCAGGATCACATAACTAATAACTGCCAAGTGTCTGAGACCAGGTTTGAATTCAGATCCTCTATTCGCTGTACCACCTAGCTGCCTTTTCCTCTCAATTTCTAATTGAGGGGGAAAGGAGGTTATTAACAAGAATGCTCAAAAAAAAAGTGCCATTGAAATATTTTAAAAATATACAGAAAAAGAAAACATAAGAGGGTACTGATAAGCAAGCTAGCTTTGGGGGGGGGGGTTTGTTGCAGCCATCTTGAAATGAAGGGAAGAAAAGATTGACAAGATATCATCAGTATTTACAATATTACCAACTGGCAATTCAGCAGCATGTGAAGATCTATCATCCTCGAGCCATCAATCTAAGAATCAGTCTTATAAAGATGTGACCTAATAAACGGTTCCAGGGATACTACAGTCCCTACTTCCTCAGCAAACATAGCCATGGAACAGAAAAGTTCTCAGTACCAAAATCCTTGCCACTATCAAACGGTTCAATATCAGAAATGGATTGGATCATCTCAGAAGAAATGGTGAAGATAACACTATTATCTAGTTTGCCAATGCCCCTAAAGATCATGGCATCTTTCTGCCTTATAGTTTCCTCTTTTATGTTTTCCTCCCCATTAGAATATGAATTTTATGTTCTTTTTTTCTCTATTTGTAAACTCTATAGTTGGCACAGTATTCACACATAGTCAACACTTCATGATTTTTTCATTCATCTTCCAAAGGGTCCTACACAGAGAGGAAAGGCCATACATATCAGAATAGTCAAAAGATGTTTCTTTTGCCAAATAGCCCTCGGTGCTGGTTAATTCCTATGAAAAGGCACCGATCATAATGTGCAGCAATAGTTTAAAAATATGTGTTTTTTTAAAAACTACTTCAATGCACTTTGCACACAATGGTATAATGGTATTAGATCAAAACAATTGGCCTGATTTTGTAAAAATCAAATTAAAAAACAAGACTGTCCAATCACAACTTAGAAAAAGAGGAGAAAAAAAATCTTAAAATCATTCTTACAGAAAAATGATAAATCCTGGAGAGAATATGGAAAAATAAAAACACTAATATGCATTGCTGAGTTGTGAATCATTCTAACCATTGTCTCAGCAAGACTACCACTAGGATCTATATCTCAAAGAGATCAAAAAGGGGGGAGGGGAGAATCTATACAAAAATGTAGCAACTTTTTTGGTGACAAAGAATTAGAAACTAAAAGAATGCTCATCAATTGGGAAATGATTGAACAAATTTGTAATAATGATTGTGATGAAATACTATTGTACTATAAGAAATGACAAACATAATTTTAGAAAAACCCTGGAAGACATAGGAACTGCTACAAAATGAAGTTAGTAAAACCAGGAAAATATTGTTCACAGCAATAATATAAGGATTATTGGTGGCTCAGTGGATAGAGCACCAGTTCTGAAGTCAGGAAGACCTGAGTTCAAATTTCATCTGGCCTCAGGCACTTAATACTTCTTAGCTATGTGACCCTGGACAAGTCTCTTGATTCCAATTGCCTCAGCAAAAATAATATAAGGATGATCAACTGTGAAAGATTTAGCTACTCTGATTAAAAGAACAATCCAAGACAATTCCAAAGGAGCCATGATAAAAAAAATAATAATAATAAAAAAAATAAAAATGCTATCTTCAGAGAGATCAAAGCACACTTTTTTTTTTTTTACTTTATTGTTCTTGCTTTTTTTGCTTCTTTTCCCCAACATGGCTACTATAGGAATATGTTTCATATGAATCCACATGTATGATGACTATATTGCTTGTCTTCTCAAAGGAGGGAAGAAGAAAATTTGGAACTCAAAAAAATTTTTAATGTTAAAAAAAAAGGAAAAGGGGTATTCTTAAAATGCTAGATGAGAACCCCTAAAAAAGTAAAACCAAAGTAAACCAATGTATCATCCCAGGCTGTCTTCAGTCATGAACCCCCTGAAAGCTACTTTTAGTTTTACACTATTTGAATCAACATCCACTATTTAATCATAGTTCACAAGCCGTCACATATTTTTCTTTTACTAAACCAACCAGAACATACTAAGTCAAAGAAGCATTTAATAAAATAAAATACTGATAACAGCAACAATAATGAATATTCCCTTTCCCATCTAAATATATATACAAATTATCACAATTGTGCAAGAGAGAGCATACATAGAAAAAAAAAAACAAACAAACATAGTGAACAAACATTATCAGAGCAATTCATGCTACTAAAGCCATCATACCCTCTGTAATGCCATTTTATTTCTCATGCTGCTGCATTGCCACTTGGAGGTGTTGATTTCTCTACTAGTTTGGTAATGTGAAGTTGGAACTCCACTCCTACAAACTTTTTTTCCCAAGTCAATGGGCAAAGTTTATTGTAATTATAACACCAATTGAAGCAGGCTAACTTCCAAAAGGACTTAGGAAAGAACCAGGAGCAAAGAGACAAATTTACCCAATTCTTCATGTCACTGATTTGCTAATTTTATGGCCCAGAGGTAGAACTGAGGAGTGGACTCAGGAATTTGATTATCACTGACCAGCAGATTGTGTATCTGACAGTCAGCAATGTTTGTAGCACTATTGTAGGATTATCCTAAAGCCAGAAGATTTTAGAATCATTGACAGATTGTTAGAACAATAGCACTCTTAAGATCAGGGGATCTTAGAATTATTGCTACATTTCCCCTAGAAGTTGTACTCTATTATTCCCCTCTCTGCAGTCTGAACCCCAAATTCATTTCCCACAAACTATTAGGATCTTCTGCTAAAAAATTCTCTCTGTAGCACCTACCTTTCTTCTTTCTGAACAAATTGTTCCATTCTGCATATGCTGCCATCTGTAGCTCTTTGTGGCCTTCTTGGTAAAGAAATCTGTACCCCTAAGTGCTCTCAATTCTTTTGAGATTCAGACCCTCAATCTAGTCCAGGCAATCAGAAATTCCTTGAGGCACTAAATCTTTTTTTTTTTAATTGCTTATTTCCGGTTCAGATTCTCACTTTTTGAATTTAGAAAATTCTTCTAAATTCTTTTCATTTCACCATATCAACTATGAAAGAGAAGCACAAACTTACAGACTTTACTCTTAATATTAGAGGAAAAAGACAGAAGGGAACCATTTCATCAAGGAAGATGAGGCACAAAGCCAATAAAAGGAAGAAACAAACCTTCAGATTTAGTCCTTGCTCGTACTAGAAATATTAGCAGAGCAGGCAGACCCTTGTACTGAGGAATAATCTATTATACTTTTTCTAGTATTGTGAATCATATGTATTGTATAGATCCCAAAGGAAAATAAATTCCTACTTTCAAGTAAAGGTTGCTAGAAGCCTTCCAAAAATGGGAGGAAAGTTGACCTGATGGTTTCAATTATACAATTCTGGGACTGGGAGGGGGGGTGTCTATCAAAAATAAAAACAGCTTATTCCTACATTCAATGACTTGTTAGCTGAGTTAAAGACATTTTGGTAAGGAACAAAAGAAGCCAGATTCCAACATTCCTATTTTCCCTATGTGGAGACATAAAAACATATCTGGCTCCATTATTGGGGAAGGGGTAGCTGAAGTATTGGATAACCTGAAATGGAACTTTGTCTCAGATTATAATTTCAACCAATCTTTTTTTAGTTATTAAGACCAAACCAAGAGGAAGCAAGCTATATGTGGCTATAGACTAATATAGTAGCGCATTAGACTGAAAACTAGAGAACTTCAGTTAAAGTCTAGGCTCTGCTAACTAAATATATAAACTAGGGTATGAAATAAGTTAGATTCATTATTGGGAAGTCCATGGTAATCTATTTTACATTTCAACAGTTCAGATTGATTTTTTAAATACAATTTTTAATTTAACTTCCATTGACAAGTTGAGGTATTCAAAAGAATTTTTAAAATAAACATACAA